>NC_088830.1:34602222-34604865 GCF_904066995.2 Poecilia reticulata | reverse complement strand
GCGCCGAGGATCTGCTATCAAGTACGGGGGAGGGGGGAAAGCGGTGTGAGGGAGACGGGGGGCTCAGGTCGAACCACAACCGCCGAAGCGGCGTGGCCGGCCCCGGCCAGACCTGAGGACTGGCCGGCCCCGTTTCCCGCGGCGCTCCCCCCCCAAGAACCTCGACCCAGCAATTAGTTATGTAGCCACCGAGAGCCAACAAGAGCCACGCGCCGAGAGCGGGCCTCACTCAGGCCCGCAACCCAACGCCGCAGCAGCTCTGGTCTCTCAGTGGCTCAATCTTTTAGACAAGCATATGCTACTAGGCAGGCCGGTGACGGAAGGTTGCTCCGGCGACGCACCGCGTGGGTGCGCGCTTTATCCGGAGGAGAGCCCGCCGACTTCCGGCTCCGAGGCGCGGGGCATGCATCTCGAAAGGTCGTGCGTCGTCAGGGTTTGAGAACTCTATGATCTCCTGGAGCCACCGCCGCTTGCGGAGGCCGGTTCCACCCCAACGATACCCAACTGGAACCGACCGGCGATGGACCAGTGAAGACGGCTGGGACAGACGGGACGTCTCGGTCTCGCTACCGATGGTACGACCGCGGGCTGGAGCGGGTGGGGTCGGGCATACATGCCTCCAGACCCGCGTCTGCACGGGTCAGGAGACGGGCCTGCAAGGCTGAAGGAACCCTTCGCCGAAGCGCCAATGCTTCAGAGCACCAGGGCCGGCGAGAGCCCTTCATGGCAGGCCACATTTGTACCGTACACAGACTGTCAGTACCGGGTCTAGAGGCGAACCTGCAAGGTTGGAGGAACCCTTCGCCGAAGCGCCAGTGCTTGAGAGCACCAGGGCCGGCGGGAGCCCTTCATGGCAGGCCACGTGTGCTGTTCGGTCGGTTGTGTGTGTGTAAGTGTGCGTGGGAGACATCCACTGGAGCTCCAGGACCTCCAGCGGGACCCGGGCGGACCGGAGTCCGCTCAGAGCACACCGCCTTCGGCCTGGGCCCAGGGTGTCCTTGCCGCTCTGTCCTGCCTTCCACAGAGCTCCGGGGCGAGCCAGAGAACTCCAGGCCGTCGGAAGGACCCAGCAGACTCACCGGCCAAATCTGAGACATGTCGGCCAAAGCCCCGGTTCTCCAGAGAAAGGCAGACTTTTTTTTTAAAACCGCTCAAATGCACTAAATGGGGGAAAGAGGGCTGAAACCTGCTTAGATAGGCTCGCCAGACATCCAGGTTTCCGAAATATAATTTTCTAAGACCTCACTTTCCCATTTTCTTCTAAGTCCTCTTTTCCAACTCTTCTCATATCGTTCCGGCAGTGTTTTGACGGGTAAGGTGACGCAATACCCTCGGCGAGTTTCATGGGCGAAAGTGAAAGTAAAAAGACCGGACATTTTAGTGTGCACCGGACCTTCCGGTGCTAATATCTCGGTCGTTCTTTGCGGTAGAAGGAAACGGATGGCACGGGGCTGTTCCCGGACTCCGGACTATCGGGCCATGGTGCGTTTTTACCGAAAAGTGCATTTTTTCCGCGAAGCGGACCGAATGGACCCGCTTTGGCGAAATCGCTTAAAATTCGTTAAAATCGTAGGAAGGTCCTGGAGCAAATCGGACACCACCAGCGCACTCCTGGGACTCGCCCGGTTCCATCGGGGTATGACATGCCAGGGTTCCGTCCGTTTTGACCGCTTTTTCGGGGGACCGAATGGGACCGCTTTGGCGAAAATCGCTTAACATTCGTTAAAATCGTAGGAAGGTCCTGGAGCAAATCGGACACCACCAGCGCACTCCTGGGACTCGCCCGGTTCCATCGGGGTATGACATGCCAGGGTTCCGTCCGTTTTGACCGCTTTTTCGGGGGACCGAATGGACCGCTTTGGCGAAATCGCTTAAAATTCGTTAAAATCGGGGGAACGTCCTAGGCGAAATCGGACACCACCGGGGCACTCCTGGGACTCGCCCGGTTCTTCCAGTATATAGTTTGCCTAGGTTCCGTACGAATTTGAAATCCGGGCCTGGAGCAACAGAGACATCCAGGCCTGCAGAACCAGGCTGGAACAGAGACATCCAGGCAGAACCAGCACATCCAGAGACATCCAGCGGACATCCAGGCAGAGACATCCAGCAGACATCCAGGCAGAGACATCCAGGCACAGACATCCAGGCAGAGACATCCAGGCTGGGACATCCAGGCAGAGACATCCAGGCAGAGACATCCAGGCAGAGACATCCAGGCAGAGACATCCAGGCACAGACATCCAGGCAGAGACATCCAGGCTGGGACATCCAGGCTGAGACATCCAGGCAGAGACATCCAGGCTGGGACATCCAGGCTGAGACATCCAGGCAGAGACATCCAGGCTGGGACATCCAGGCAGAGACATCCAGGCTGGGACATCCAGGCAGAGACATCCAGGCAGAGACATCCAGGCTGAGACATCCAGGCAGAGACATCCAGGCAGAGACATCCAGGCACAGACATCCAGGCAGAGACATCCAGGCTGGGACATCCAGGCAGAGACATCCAGGCAGAGACATCCAGGCTGGGACATCCAGGCTGGGACATCCAGGCAGAGACATCCAGGCAGAGACATCCAGGCTGGGACATCCAGGCCTGGAGGTCAAGGCTGCATGGAACTCCACATAGCCTTGACATCCAAG
>NC_088830.1:34527222-34592222 GCF_904066995.2 Poecilia reticulata | reverse complement strand
AAGGTGACGCAATACCCTCGACCGAGTTTCATGGGCGAAAGTGAAAGTAAAAAAGACCGGACATTTTAGTGTGCACCGGACCTTCCGGTGCTAATATCTCGGTGGTTCTTTGCGGTAGAAGGAAACGGATGGCACGGGGCTGTTCCCCGGATCCGGACTATCGGCCATGGTGCGTTTTTACCGAAAAATTGCATTTTTTCCCGCGAAAGCGGACCGAATGGACCCGTTTTGCCGAAAATCACTAAAAATTCGTTAAAAATCGTAGGAAGGTCCTGGAGCAAATCGGACACCACCAGCGCACTCCTGGGACTCGCCCGGTTCCATCGGGGTATGACATGCCTGGGTCCCGTCCGTTTGGACCGCTTTTTCGGGGACCGAATGGACCGCTTTGGCGAAAATCACTTAAAAATTCGTTAAAAATCGTAGGAAGGTCCTGGAGCAAATGGACACCACCAGCGCACTCCTGGGACTCGCCCGGTTCCATCGGGGTATTACATGCCCGGATCCGAACAAGCGTTCGGGGTCTGGGTCGTGTTTCGGGACCCTGGTAAGGCACATGACAGTGCGCTGAGGATGATGATGTTGGAGCAGCCGATGAAGATACTCGCGCGGGCGGGGCTGAGCGGGGGATGAGCGAGGGCTGAGACCCTCGACAGAGAACCGGGCCTAGGGACCGGGACTTTGGTCCAGGCCTCCGTGAGTGACATCACCCGAACCGGGGGCATCCCAGGAGCACGATGGTGCCAGTCCCGGTTCGTTTGGACCGCGGGAAAGGGTACTTTTGACCCGACTTCCGGTAGACGGTTAAACACCCATAGACGACCGCAGGAAGGTCCTGGAGCAAACGGAGGCCACCCTAGTAATCCCCGGAGCGGCCCGGATCCAACGGTGTACGGCATGAGCGGGTTCCGGGCCTTCCGGACCGCCTACTCGCCCCCCCCCCCAGGCCCGCTTAGGCGCAAATCGCTTAAAAATTCGTTAAAAATCGGGGGAACGTCCTAGGCGAAATCGGAGACCACCGGGGCACTCCTGGGACTCGCCCGGTTCTTCCAGTATATAGTTTGCCTAGGTTCCGTACGAATTTGAAATCCGGGCCTGGAGCAACAGAGACATCCAGGCCTGCAGAACCAGGCTGGGACATCCAGGCAGAGACATCCAGGCCTGCAGAACCAGGCTGGGACATCCAGGCAGAGACATCCAGGCCTGCAGAACCAGGCACAGACATCCAGGCAGAGACATCCAGGCCTGGACATCCAGGCAGAGACATCCAGGCCTGGACATCCAGGCACAGACATCCAGGCAGAGACATCCAGGCCTGGACATCCAGGCACAGACATCCAGCGGACATCCAGGCCGACATCCAGGCAGACATCCAGGACATCCAGGCCTGGACATCCAGGCACAGACATCCAGGCAGAGACATCCAGGCCTGGACATCCAGGCACAGACATCCAGGCCTGGACATCCAGGCCTGGACATCCAGGCAGAGACATCCAGGCCTGGACATCCAGGCACAGACATCCAGGCAGAGACATCCAGGCCTGGACATCCAGGCACAGACATCCAGGCAGAGACATCCAGGCCTGGACATCCAGGCAGAGACATCCAGGCCTGGACATCCAGGCACAGACATCCAGGCAGAGACATCCAGGCCTGGACATCCAGGCACAGACATCCAGGCCTGGACATCCAGGCACAGACATCCAGGCCTGGACATCCAGGCACAGACATCCAGGCAGAGACATCCAGGCCTGGACATCCAGGCCTTGACCTCCAGGCCCACACCCAGACTTGGCTCCGGGGTCAGACACAGTCTTGGAACCCCCCCCCACCCCCGATAGAACCAGGCTCTCCACACGAGTATGTGAACCCACACTTAAGCACCCCTCCTCGGACTAAACCAAGCAGTACGCAGGCCCTGGAAGCTCGTGCCCCTGGTAAGGCAACTCAGTTTTACGATGTGGCCTTGGGTTGACCGGGGAGAGGCTACCCTCCCCAGCCTCTTCCGGCCGAGCGCCCCCTGTCCGGTCCCTGGATGGGACTTAGACTTTTTCTCGCCATCAACTGAGAACCGGGCCTGCCAGGCCCACCGGCCGAGCACGTGTACCCACACTTAAGCACCCCTCCTCGGACTACACCCAGCAGTACGCAGGCCCTGGAAGTTCGTGCCCCTGGTAAGGCAGCAGGACTTAGATTCTGGTAAAAAATGTTGGGTTTCTCCATAGGTTTAACTGGAGAGTGTTCGCTGCGTACCCGAATTTTGCACATCTTCTAACGGCCACCAACAGGGCAATTTTGACCCGATCGAGATGCGGCTTGGCAGCCTTTGCGATCTCGTCTCGGACTACACACATACCGAATTTTGGAGCTCTAGCATCAAAGCTTGGCCCTTCAGAGCCATGTGCGGTTTTCGGACCCCAGGTCCGGATCGACACAAGGGGGCGTGCCTGAATTGAAAAACCGGTGACATTAGTTCCATGTGGTCGGACTGAACACCCCCACGAAGTTTCAGCTCCGTTGGACCACGTTAAGTGGGTCTCCCTGGTGTTTGAATTTCGTGTTTCCAGAAAAACCGCTCCATTGATTTGAATGGGAAATGGCCGCCCGGAACCATAATTTTCCACATATTCTAACGGCCACCAACAGGGCAATTTTGATCCGATCGCGATGCGGCTTGGCAGCCTTTGCGATCTCGTCTAGCTCTTTAAACGTACCGATTTTTATAGCTCCAGCTACTACGGTTCTTGCTGGGGGGCCGGTGCCGTTTTTAGAAATGGGGGGTCCGGATCGACCCCACAGGGGCGTGCCTGGATTGAACAAGCGGTGGCATACGGTCCATGGGGTCGGACTGAACACCCCACGAAGTTTCAGCTCTGTGGGACCACGTTAAGTGGTAATGCCACGCGGTTTTATTTCCAGTTACCATAACCTCTTCTTCCACATGTCTTCACATGCACTTGCACTTATTTTAAAGGGACCACCATCAAATTGATGTGGAGCTTGTACTCCTACAACTTCACATCCACATTGTGTGGACATCAGCACATGATGGAATTTCACTCCCTCACTTTAGTGGTAGAATATCAGACATTAAATGTTACAGCCAAAATGGCTGGTGACAGACCCAAGTTTGCATGGAAACATGTGAATTTCACTATATTCTGGTACAATGAAATTTTATTGCTCATTTTTGTTCAGAAATGTCAAGTCTTGTTTGATGTGATGTCTTAAATATATAATTTACTATGCTTCTTAAAATTATTTACCAATATGTGGATACAAGTACTTAGTAAAAATGTTATTTCTCAAACAAAATTTAACCATCTGTTATATTATCTAACCAGGTCCATTAATGTGTATAAAAGTGAAACCATAAAGAAAAGTCACCATTCAACTTCTAAATAGTTGTGAATTTTATTCGAAGAATAAAGTCTGAAATCACAACAGCTAAACATATTAAAAGCCACAAAATAAAATTTAGAAAATACAAAAATGCACCTTTAGAAACCACTGCAAATCAGTTAACAGTTCCCATCTAATCCTTCCTGCATTTTCCCAAGGCAGGAACAACAGATGTGTTCATTTTCATACAGATACATTTTACTAAAGAAAATGGGAACAGTTTATCAGCTATCCATGTTTTTAATTTCATATTGCCTCAAACTGGTTTTTGAACCACAGAGCTTTCCTGACCGCTGAAATGACCCAGTACATCAATCTGGATTTTTATTAGAAAAATTAGCACACTTAATAGAATATTTTCAAACTCTTATAAAACAGACATGAGCAGTTTCAATGCCAAAACATCCATTACTCAATATTTTCAGATTTGTTTTCTACTTCTTTGGTTATGAAGTAAAACATGTTCAGATGAATATATGAAATACACTCTTAAGAATGTGATCTAATAAAGGATTAAACTAATTTGAATTAAATTGGGATTCATCCATTTTCTTCCGCTTATCCGGGGTCGGGTCGCGGGGGCAGCAGCTTCATAAGGGAGGCCCAGACTTCCCTCTCCCCAGCCACTTCTTCCAACTCCTCCAGGGGAACCCCAAGGTGTTTCCAGGCCAGCCGAGAAAGTCCCTCAAGAGTGTCCTGGATCTTCTCCGAGGCCTCCTCCCAGTGTGATTATTGAAGTGTTCTGCTGATTAAGTTATACATTGATTAAACTGAGTAAATCTAACCTAAATTGAGGCCTATGTAGTAAAATCAGTTTAATTATGCTAGTTTTAATTCTAGCTTTAACTTTGGACATTATTTGAAATAGGATAAGTCTAATAGTTCAACATGTGCTAAAGTAATGAACATTGAGAATTAGTCTTGTAGGGGTATTATAAATGTCATAAAATGTGAGAATTGTAGGGTGGTTTTATTAGTTTACTCTTCTAGAACAGCTATTGCATGATTCATAGATAAATCTACAAAGATATTTACTAGATTTAGGGTAGGGAATTTTTCTAGAGCGCTAGTCTGTGAAAAGCGATTGGGTTACTGGGATTAGATGGGGAAGATCAAAGATTGACAATATAGAATATGGGTTTGGAAGGCTTGGTGATGGGTCATTTGTCTCAGACTCTGCAGCCAAGGTTTAATGAGATTGGATCTTTAAATCGACCAAACGTGAGGAATGCATTACAATAAAATGGATGAAGGTTATTAGTGTAATAATCAGTTTGATGAAGCTACCAACTAAAGCAATGAAGAGGTTTGGGGAGCTTCCACAACACAAGTTACACCAAGTATTGATACATTTACATGGTAAAATGGTATTGTAATGTGCAACTACCAATGATATCTACTGTTCACACAAGAGCCAGAAGACGCCTAACAAAGATGTAAAACTGATACAAGTGACCATCTCACAACCAATTATTGTCTGTATATATAAAACTCCAAGATGTGTGTAACTGACCTTCTAATGGGTTTCAACCACAAAAGTGGCAAGAAATGGACTTTGAGGGTACCAATTACAGATTTGGCTTTGGCCAATAGCTGGATAGCTGGATTTAATACTACAAGAGCTCAGGTCTGAGGTGGTTAAGGCTGTTTAGCAGACCTTTAAGCTGAAGATTTTCTGAAATTAAAATTAAATCCTTCTGCAGTTAGGAGGGGAGCTGTAAAATTGAAAACACCAGTTGGCATGCATGTTTGTGTGTGTGAGGCTATTCCTCATAGAAGACTGGACTGCATTTAAGACTCCCGAGTCCTAGAGTCACCTTTCCCACGTGCTGTTCCTATAGGCGGAACCTGGGAAGGCTGATACGTACCGCGCCCCTGGTTTCAAAAACACGCTATCCGTTAACACCGCAAGGTGGAACTAGCATGCCCAGGAAGCAGAAGCGTTCTCCGTTGATTCTCTTTTGGTCTGGGTTGAGTGCCGACGGTCTGCTTGGTGGGGCACCGACTCACCTGTGCCAAACTAACCAACATGAACTGTGCACCATGTTGTTACAGCTCCCCATGACACAGTGCCACCAAGAAGAATGAACAAAAGCAGCAAGTAAATGTTAAACTTCTTTGCTTGTTTTCCTTGCTCTAGTCTCCCGGATTTCAAGTTCTGCATGCACAACTGTGGAAAAACACAGACAACCAGTCACCAGTCAACTTCACACATATCTAGGGTTTTATTCAGAAAATTAAATGCATAGAAAAACAGATCAGCATCACACAAAGCATCAAGAAGTCCAAACCATAAAATGGACATTACCTGAGAAAAGTAGAAAAATGAACAAAATACAAAAAGCAAATGCACCTTTGGGAATTGTTAATGTAGCTGAAAAAAATAATTTGATTTGCTTCTGTGAAATGGAGTTTTTTTATTAAGAGGTAGTCCTAATTTGAATATATGCATTGAAGGTGTGTCCTCTCCTAAACCTCTAAGCAGTTTCAAATTACTTGGATAGGATGGGAGACCTATTCAAAACCAACAAGAAGAGCAAAGGTCTCATGCCAGTTACATCTGGAATCTGAGTTCCTCCCTTCCTAAACATTTGCACAAAGACCCCAATTACCAGAAAGATTTATTTTTCACCTAAACCAGGGGTGTCACACTCCAGTCCTCGAGGGCCGGTGTCCTGCAACTTTTAGAGGTGCCTCTGCTGCACCACACCTGAATAGAATAATTAGGTCATTAGCAAGGCTCTGGAGAACTGAGGAGGTAATTAAGCCATTTGATTCAGGTGTTTTGTACCTGTGGCACATCTAAAAACTGCAGGACAGCGGCCCTTCAGGACTGGAGTTTGACACCCCTGACCTAGACCTTACTAATTTTTCCTGCCTGAGCGATTCCCAAATACTAGTTTTGTTCAAGGTTTTAAGTGTTCTTCTGACCACAGAAAACACCAAAGAATTTGACCTAGTAGTAAACTGACATAAGTTCTCTCCCATCCTAACCCAAGCTGCAGCCTTCCAAGTCTCTAGGTACCTGCTGGGATTTATCAACCCAGTATGAGTAAAGAGTCATTCTAGTGCCATCATACACCGCAAGACCTCTAGAATGATCAGTATTATGTGATCCAAAAAGGGTACATGACCACATTAACTTACCCAAAGCTGCCACCATGGGATGTCATCTATGATCAGCAGGCAGCAGTTCAACAAAATGCACCCCATTCTGAGTCATGGTGCCAATTTTCTAAATGTTTCCAAGTTCATTCTAAGTCAAACAGTTCAATAGCTGAGTTCATTCTGATCACAACAGTATATGGTTTGTTAAGGTTTGCAGTAAAGACAGTTGAAATACAAGCCACAATTTGAAGCCCCACTATGCAATGCATTCTGGGAAATGCTGAAATGCTGACGGACATTTTAAAGGCCATTTCTGATGTTCAGAATGGCATTTACACACATTTTTGTCAAATAGCAGAAGCACAGAGATGATATTTGAATCTGTGCTGTGATTTCTGTCTTAAAAATTGAGTTTGAATAAAAATCAAATCAAATAAAACAAAATAAAACATGGTTAAAAGAGTAGATGCTTAAAACTAAAGTCCAGTCTTCAGAGCAGCAAATCCTTCATCCAACAGAGGCTCAGAGATGATATTTTAAAAGTAAAGTGTGATTTATTTCCAAAACAGAGTTCAAAAACAAATAAAAATGGAATAAAATCTGGCTAAGTTGAAGTAAGAGGCCACTGAGGGTTAAAACCCAGCTCTATATTCCTAGCCAGATTGACTAGAGAGAAAAATGAATGGAAGTCTTTAGTTCGGACCACCAGATGTGGTGGGCAGATGCAGAGGGGTGGAGGGAGCATAGAAAACCAAGTTTGGTGAAAAGAGCATTTATAATTTTGGAGTTGTTTTGAGTGAGCAATTCCTCAAATGAATGGAGGTCAATGGCAGCTGTGTAAAGGGAAGGAGCCACACCAACCAAACCTGGAGGGTATGTGAGGCTACTTCCACATATTCTCTGTGCCAAGATTGTCCCCCCACCACTTTTAGTTTATTTTGTTTGCTGAAATGTGCAAGTGGGTTTCATCCTATATGCCTAACCCTCCACTAGATGGCAGCATAGGACTGTCATTGAAAATGGAGCTGTCCAAACAATCCAGATCAAAACCTAATCAAATTAAACAGACCGACAAATATTAATGATTAAAAAGACATTTATTTTATAACAAATTACAAATTTTATTATATTACAACACTGTGCATGATAAGTAAACTATATATATATATATATATATATATATATATATATATATATATATATATATATATATACACAATCATGTTATTGTAATACACTGTAAGACCAATCACAGCACATCTATTTGTACAAGTATTTTTCATTTCCGTTTCCATGTATTTGTATGTTACAGTTCCATGTTGTTTTATGATGCTATGCATGGGGCTGCCAGCAGGGGGAGTGCCTTAAAACCCTTTCACTCACCCCTCCACTCTCTCTCTCCTCCAGCATGAACATGGCATGCCTTCCAGGATGCATCTGTCTTTTTCTGTTTGTTTATAATTTTGATTGAGACACAAAATACATAATATTACAAAAACAGCATAGAGTGACATAATGCCCGCCAGGGGGCAACAAACATTTTAATAGCTTTAGTATTGGTGGAATGTCCAATAGTTTTGATATAATGTTTGACCTCATTGGGTTAGGGTGAAAATGGAAAGAAGGGTTTTTTATTAGTGTAACGGCATTTATGCATGTGCCATTTGGCTAAGTATATAAGATTAATATAAAAAAAATGTTTTACTTGTTGGAAAGTCCATCCATCCATCCATCCATCCATCCATCCATCCATCCATCCATTTCCTGTACACTCTTGTCCCTTAGTGGGGTCAGGAGGTGCTGGTGCTGATCTCCAGCTCTGTTGGATAGTTAATGAAGCAAAACAACATGTTCAAACCAAATGGAGACATACGGTTCAATAGAATCACAATGAAAATACTTTCCCAAAATTGAACAGAGAAAAGGCCAAAATAAATCAAACATCTTCTGTGATTCCTTCACAAAAGAGCAAATAATATCCATGTTATTGTTAAAACATTGTAGAAAAACTTTGGATGGGTCAATTCTGTGAATAATTTTAAAATACAATTCTTTTACTTGATTAATTATCATATATTTGGTGAAGTCCAAATCTTTTTCCAGTTAGTTATGAATAAAGATGTTCCAATAAAATATCACATATGGAGTTAAAATGTTTTTCTGAAACAATGATAATTAATTTTTTATATGTTTGTTGCTTTTACAGGTTGAGCAGAAACTGATTTGGAAAATTTTCAAGTTTGGTTGTAGAAAAATTAAACAGTCTTGGATTCTGTCCTATTAAACTTTTAAATAAAATAATTACTCCAGCATGTTGGGAACCAGGGTTTTTGTTTCTTTGTGGGGGAAGAAGTTTCTGTCTGCCTGCTGCTTCCCCTTTTCAGCCACTAGAGGGCGACTGGAGGCCGCACCTGTGGAGAGCATCCCTGCTGACTCAGCCAGATCACCTGTGATCTATCAGCTAATGATCCTGGAGTATATGAGGAGCTGACTGCCAACACCTTGACGCCAGTCGACTCGCTCCTCCTTACCTGATCTTACCTGTCTGCCCTCTACCGCATGCGGCCTCCTCAGCTCCAACAAAGAACTCGTTCTATCAAGAACTCACTGGAACCTGAATCACTTCAAGAACGTCCACAAAGAGACCAAACCATGGAGCCCAGAGTATCTCCTCTTAGGTTAAAGTCTCCTTCTAAAACAAGAAAGATCTTTCTGATTGTTTCAAACTCACCATTTTATCTGATTATCTGTTCTCCTGGTGGTGTTCTATATGTGGGTAAAGAAACTGGAACCCAACATGACATTTACAATATCTTGCAAAAGGAATCTGACCTCTTAATATGTTCCATTTTCTCAGCTCTAATCCACAAACCTCAGTGTGTTTCATTCATTTATGCAACAGGAAGCAATGCTAAAGTTGAAAATGGCTGTAACAGCCATACAGATTTCACCCGACATGGAAATGCCTGAATCTAGTGGACAATGAAAGGAACAGCAAGCTGCCCAAAGAAGAACATTTTTGGGTTGAACTCACATAAAATGTCCTCCACTGCTATGGAGGAATTCAAAGGTGCTAAACTCTTGAATTAAGAGACGATGCACAAAATTCAATTCTCTCTGGCTCACAGACAACCAGGAAGACATTTAATGCACATCTGCGGATTAACACATTACATTTTCATCATCTCATTTTCTTTTCTTTTTTTAATTTTCTTTATTGTCAATTTTTCCATACAAGTGTACATACAGACTTTACACTTTTCTTTTTCCAAGTGTTCCATACATATTATTCAAGAGAAGATGCATATAGTCTATTCCTGCCTTAGTCATAACTTTGCCATTCTAGATAATATCCAGTCTATCCATTCACTTGTTGATTTACAAAAAAGAAAAGAAAAAAAACAAAAGACAAAACAGAGCAAACAAAGAGAACATCCAATATTTGTTTGTCTTTTCCCTCTTTCTCCTCGCTCCTCTCTTCCAAGTCATCACAATTTTAACTCTCTTCTCATCGGAAATGAACTGTAAGCAAACTATTTACAGTCTGTAGCTCTATAAGGGCTCCTGTAACCACACTATTAATCAATAAAGTCTGACCTCCATGGTGAAATAAAACCCTGCCAATTCTTCCAATAATTCTTACATTTTCCAGATTCTAATCTGATGGAAAACGTCAGCCTTTCCATAATATAAATATTATGCATTACGTCAACCCAGTCTTCCCTTTTAGGAGCTTCTGACTTCCACCATTTCCTAGTAATGGCTTTTTTGCTTGCTACCAACATAATCCTATACATATAACCATCACCTGCTCTTGTCAGTCTTTCCATCCCTCTTTCCATGTACAGATCCTCAAATGTAAGTGGAATATTCATCCCCAGTACTTCATCATCTCATTTTCATCGTCTCAGAATCCAAAATGTCTTGTCTCTTGGTTCTGACTTTGAGTATTTATATCGTTTCAGTCCTAATGTGTGTGTATTGGAAACTTCTGACCAATGGCGTTCTGAATCTTGCTTCTGGCTCCGTTTTACACTGGGTGTGTGTTGGAAGTTCTGAGAATTCAGAGGCTGACCTCGTGGAAGTTAAATCTGCTCCCTCAGAGGAACATTAGTCAAATTGTTAGTCTAAATAAAGATTATTTTCCAGTTCAGCCCGACTTCTTCGCATGCAAGCAGGAAGGACGTTTGCCAGAAGTTTCTTGCACAACAACTTAAAACAACAGATTGACCCAGTACATTTGACACAGTACATTCCTTTTCAGTAAAAACATCTTAATGTGAATCAACATAACTTTTAACTATTAACATAATTATATTCTTCTACACAGCAAAGAAGGTCAGCTGCCTTGGCCTTTTGACCAAACATTTTACACACACTCAAAGTTTAAAACAAATGCAAAAGGAAAACATTCTGTACCATGTCACTAAACAAATTGTGAATAAAAACTGAATGCAATGATGTGGAGGTGCCAACATCTAATATTTTATTCTCAATAGAACACAAATCACAGATCAAAAGTTTAAACTGAGAGAATGTAACATCCATCCATCCATTTTCTTACACCCTTGTCCCTCAGTGGGGTCGGGAGGGTTGCTGGTGCCTCTCCAGCTAACGTACCGGGCGAGAAGCGGGGTCACCTGGACAGGTCACCTGTCTGTCGCAGGGCAACACAGAGACACACAACCACACAGACACTCACCTAGGGACAATTTGGAGAGACCAGTTAACCTGACAGTCATGTTTTTGGACTGTGTGATGAAACCGGAGAACCAGGAGAAAACCCACCATGCAGGGAGAACATGGAGACTCCATGCAGAAAGACCGGGAATCAAACCCAGAACCTTCTTGCTGCAAGGCAGCAGCTCTACCAACTGCGCCACTGTGCAGCCCGAGAATGTATCATTTTAAGGGAAAAATATGTTGTTTCAAAATTTCATGACGTCAACAAATCCCAAAAAAGTTGGGACAAGGCCATTTTTACCACTGTGGCGTCTCCACTTCTTCTTCCAACACTCAACAGACGTCTGGGGACAGAGGAGACCATTTTCTCAGGTTTAGAAATAGGACTGCTCTCCCATCAGGCCTCTAACTGTTCAATCGTCTTGGGCCTTCTTTGTGGCACCTTCCTCTTTGTGATGCGCCAAATGTTCCCTATAGGTGAAAGTTCTGGACTGCAGGCTGGTCATTTCAGGACCCGGATCCGTCTCCTATGTAGCCATGATGTGTGATTGCTGCAGAATGTGGTCTGGCATCATCTTGTTGAAACATGCAGGGTCTTCCCTGAAAGAGACGATGACGTCTAGATGGGAGCATATTGTTCTAGAACCTGAACATAGTTCTCTACATTAATGGTCCTTTCCAGACATGCTGGCTGCCCAGGACACCAGCACTCATGCAACCAGACCATCAGTGATGAACGGAGCGTTGATAACAACTTGGGTTATCCTGGTCCTCTCTGGTCCGGAGGACATGGCGTCCCAGTGTCCATAAAGAACTTCAAACCGTGACTCATCTGACCACAGAACAGTCGTCCATTTTGCCTCCCTCCATTTTAAATGACTCCTGGTCCAGTGCAAACGGCTGAGCTGGTGGAGCTTAGAAATGGCTTCCTCTTTGCACTGTAGAGTTTCAGCTGCAGCGGCGGATGGATTGTGTTCACTGATGATGCTTTCTGGAAGTTTTCCTGAGCCCAGGCTGGCTGTTATTCCCTAAACATTCCTGTTTGAGGTGCAGTGACGTTTCAGGGCCCAGAGATCACGAGCATCAGTAGAGTTTTACGGCCTTGACCCTTAAGCACAGCGATTGTTCCAGATTCTCTGGATCTGCTGATGATGTTCTGCTCGGTTGATGATGATAACTTAAAAGTCTTTGCTGTTTTACGCTGGGTTCCACCATTCTGGTATTGCTGCACTATCTTTCTGCCCAACAATGGTGGAATTGGTGATCCTCTTACCATCTCAGCTTCAGAGAGACGCTGACCCTCTAAGAAGCTTTTTATACCCAATCATGTTGTTAATTGGCAAGTAGCAATCAGCCACTGATTGCTACTTGTCCCAACTTTTTTGGGATTTGTAGACACTGTGAATTTTTATTTTTTAAAGGTTTTATTGGCTCTAGTGGCCTTTATTTGATAATTGACAGGTAAGTGGGTATTGAGAGACAAGGAAGACATGCGGCAACGGTCGCCAGGCCGGGAACCGAACCGGCAACGGCCGCGTCGCGGACCAAGGCCTTCATATGTGGGTTGTGCTGAACCCCTGCGCCACCACAGCACACCCAAGACACTGTGAAATTTTGAATCAACATATTTTTCCTTTAAAATGTTACATTTACTCAGATTAAACTTTTGATCTGCCATCTATGTTCTATTACAAATAAAATATTGAGGCCTTTGTTAGCATCCTGGGACTTTTCTGAGATGTGAGGCATCGTTTCTGGAGAGTGGAGCCCTCCACCCCTGATAACTGACTCTAGTCACTACTTTTTATTTTAAAAGATTTCCTGGTTCATGCCTGAGTGAAACTTATGAACTTATTTTCAGAATTACAATCCAAAAATGTTTTAAGAGAAATTTAACAAATTAGTTTCAGTTTACCTGATTCACCCGACTTTAGAACAGGCTCTTGCTAACGGTGGCTGGGCTGACATTCATTTGTCTATCACTGTTTAACCCTAATCCTTGTACAATAAATTGAATCCTCATTAACAATCTGTATGGCTTTCACAGATTGACAAGGTTCTGTTATCTGTTATTTACACAGAACCAAAGTCCAGAGAACAGGCTGATATCACAGGTTAAAGGCCACTGCAGAGGAAGAAGTGATTCTGCTGAGACGGCACCACACCATGAGGAAGATCTCTAAGACAGGAAGGTAACAGAGGACAAAGGATTTCACAAGCAGCTGGACGCACAAGAAAAGCTGCACAGAACGATCAACAATATCTGCTTTGATAACGACTGAATGGCTGCTGCCAAACACTGAAGGTAAAACCTGAACCTGGTTTCTGCCTTTTATCCTGTCTGGGTTTGTTCAATCATCTGACAGCTGCTGATCGTGACGGGAAACATACGCTAATGGGTTTGATTTTCTGGGTGAAGAACTTCCTCTGTGAAGTTAGGGTCACTAAACATCCCACAACATCTGACAGAATTTTCAATCCCAATATCTCTGTGTTGTGACATCAGATGGTGCATTCAGGGACACTCAGAAAATTCAGGTAGCAGGCTCTGCAGACTACACAAAACAATATGAGGCTTGACATGGTTATTTCTGTCTTTTCAAGTAATCTCACAGAACTGAATTATCTTTCCTGATAAACACAGGAACCAGCTGATAACAGTGGAATGTGTTATTCCTGCTCTTCAACAGTTAAAATGTCTGATTGAAAATAGAAAGTAGCCCCTTTGCTCCCCTGAATGCTCGTTCTCAGGTATCAATCTGTTTGCAGTAGATCAACCCTGGATCGGATCGATCCGACTGCCTTCCCTGTTCAGTCCTTGGTTCCAAATATCTGCCTCCGACTCACCAACACTTGTTTCACAGTGAGTCAGCATCTCCCAAAGGCAGAGGGCAGAAAAACAGTTTACAGCTCTACTTCCTGTTGCGTCTCTAACTTTAACTTACATTTTGCTTGGCTCAGTTGGAAAATGAGGATATTTCACTTTCAGTCCTTAAGAGGACAAATAAGTTTTCACTTGTTTTGTATTTTTAACAGAAAAAAATGACCCAATGAAACAGCAAAAATCCTTCCTACATGTTCCCACTGTCCAGATGAAATCTGCTGAATAACCTTTGATAGAAAAACTAGTTTTTAGTTAACTTAAACTGAATTTGCATTTTTTATAACAAATCAATTGGAATGGATCACAGTGGCTTGTAATCTAGTTCTTGGATTGAATTTACCTTTTTTAAAATGGCTTGAAATTACAAGTTATGAATTGGTGCTACAAAATAAACTGAATCAAAACTATTATCAAATTAAATGCTACATTTAGGTTGTCACGTTCAGAGCCAAAATGAATGTTGAAAGTTAGGGTTACCTCTATATTGACCTCCACCGCGTCCTCCTTCCCCCTTTTTTGTTGATTCTCAATCTCTGAGTCAGATTTATTGAAACTTGGCCAGGACTTTTTTTTTTAAAAATGTTTTTGTCCTTTTGATTGTATGGTATGTAGAACAAAAGATATGCTCTTTGTGTACTTTTAAGGCCTTCTGTCCCATCTGTGTCATGAAATGAGTTGATTGTGGTGCAGAAATGATGGTTTTAATGGCAAAGGGTACAAAAGGTCCAGGCAGCAAAGGTGAGCAATGAGAAAAGGTTCCCAGACGCTGGTAGCTCTGGGAAACACAAGACTGGAACACGACAAACCACAAAAAACACAATTAAATACACTCTAAAAGTGTTTTTTGGGCTGAAGTTCATCTTATGGACTTATATACATTAATTTAAATTAATTCTTTTGCTTTTGCTATGCCAACTTACTTTTTTGTGTTTATTTAACTCAAAACTTACACTAAATAGTTGAACCAACTTAATTGAATTGCTTCTATGGGTAACAAGCAATTCAATTAAGTTTATCCAACTTCATTTATTAAGTTTAACTGATTCAATATATTCTAATCATCCAACTCAATTTGTTAATTTTATTTAACAAATTTATTAAGTATGTTTAAGATAAATTTAAGTCACTCTTACTCAAATCATTTATTTCATTCTAATAAACATTTAAAATCTCTTTGTCTTAATTCTACAGAAAGTCAACTCAAACTTTTAAGTAGTTCCAAACTAAATATTTTGGAAAACTCTTTTTACAGTGTCCTCTAAATATGCTCTAATTTAAAAGTTACAAATTGTTTCCTTAAAGGACCTTTTTACTTTGACTTTACCTGAAATATTCAAGTTCAATACCATATTTGTATCCCACGTCTGACCAGGGTCAGATTCCCCAGTGATATGAATATTGGTGTGTGAATGTGACTCTAATGCGAAGTCACTGCCTTAAATCTGTTATTTAAATCTTAATAAATGTGTTTACAAAATTAACAAATTGAGTTGGATGATTAGAATATATTGAATTGGTTAAACTTAATAAATTAAGTTGGATAAACGTAATTGAATTGCTTGTTACCCATAGAAGGTTCTGTTCATGTATACATGGAGGGCAATCAGCAGGGACAGCTGGAAACAATCAGGGGGAAAAAACGTCACAACACACAGACTAATGAACACAGAAAAACAAACCCTCACATATTTTCCCCATCGATTCCAATCAGCCACATATTTTTGCTGGACAGTTATCAGCATTTTAAAATAACATTCCCACGAAGACAAAACTAATCTAAGCTTCTGCCTTCAAAATGCTAGAAAAACTAGTTTTAGGTGTGATGACCCCCTAATACTACCACAGACTCAACCCCTTTATTTCATCAAGTTTCATTGAGGAAATGATTCTATTACCTTCCAAAACTCATGACAATGAAAATATTGACCACCACAAAAATAGTGGTGTTTGTTGGCAGTGGAGTAAAGGACTGGTGTGAATGTGAAAACATTTATATCTGTGTGAGGTCATTTGAAGCTTTTGGGAAAAACTGATGTGCGGCAAAGCATTTTTTTTATCAGTGTAGCTGGCGCTCAAAATTAAAGTTGCTTTGTTTACGTTTCTTTATCAAGGGAACAAGTTTCTCCTCTTGGATGAGGAACAGCCTGTTTCTGCTGGTGCATCTTCAGTTGGGCCGTTTGCAGCATTGTCAAGCTGATGCTTTCTAAAATAAGCCATAAAATCTGACTTGTTGTGACAAATGAACAGCATCACTGACAGAAAACTGCCAGTCATAGGTGACTAACCAAAAACTAATTGTCCTGATTAGCCAGACCAATGTCCAACAAGCCCTGCAAAGGAAACACAGGTGTGTTCAAGGGCCCAATACGGGTGGGAATTTACAGCTACCTTTACATAAACACCATTTCAAAACTAATAAGCCGCCCAGTCACATAAAAATTAAGAATAAGTCTGAAAATGTTCTTGAGCTGATAGAAGGCCGACTTTGTAAATGTCTTTATACGTCGCTGAAGGTTCAGGTCAGAGGTCATCCTGATCAGGCAGCCCTGCCAAACTGGAAAATGAAAAGACTGGAAGAAAGAGGAGCAGCTTGAATTCATCAAAACGCCAGAAGGAAAGGAAATGGAGGACAGGAGAGAAAAAATAGACAGAAAATAAAGGCAAAGTTATTGCATGATAAAGCCAGAAGAACCAAATGAATAATTTCTGTGATGAGGGGTCAAAGGTCAGTGACAGTATGAGACCAAGAAGCAGGGTTACAGCAGGTTATTTTTAAAGGCAGCCTGTCAGCAACTTTACGCTGCAGATGAATCAACAATTAACCTGCTTGATCAATTAAAATCTATCCATACCGAGCAGGAAAAGACAACGTCTTTATTCCAAAAGAAACGTGTTTAGGAGAAAGTCCCAGTTAAAAATAGAAAAGATGACTGAATACACAGACTAAGCGTCTAGTTATCCTCTTGTTTCATCATTAATATATATTTTATTCCAGCCCAAACCTTCAGATTCCCTCTGGATCTCCAGTCCAGCTGCCAGTCGGTGACGATGGCTGCCACCTCACCCAAAGACAAGTAAGGACTTTATTTAGACTTCTTTCATTAAGATGCTGTAACATGAACAATGCAATTATCAGTACTTAGCAAAGATTTTCAAAAAATGTGAATGTTTCTATACTGTCAAAATGTCCGACTGGATTAACTATCCAAACTCGGTTTTAACTTTCAGTGATCTAGACCTTGTTGAGCTCCGACTGACTGCCGTTGATTAAATCATTCAATTGTATTTGGTGCAGATATTTGGCCGTTTGGATGATTTTCTTCATGCTCGGTCTGGGAACATTGCTGCCCTGGAACTTCTTCATGACTGCTACCATGGTGAAACATCATCTGCTTTCTCTCCACGCCTGTTTCTGCACAGACTTATTCTGACATTAGCAAAACCAGGGATGTTGTTAGGAACATGAAACATTGTGCTGGGTTCTGAATAAATGTTAATGAATGTGACAGAATATGACTAAATAATTTCCCACTCTTCACCGGCATTGTCGCTTTGCCTGAAGGCCCAGTTGGGACCTGCAATGAATCATGGGATATGGTGGACCATGAAAAGAAGGACACATTAGGAGGAGTCTTTGAATTTGGACAGGCTTGTTGCCACCCGATGATGCATGAAGCTGAGAGCCTGATGCCAACATCTTCCTGCCACATGTTGATGTGCCCTTTAGCAAGGCACTTAACCCAAAGCTGCCCATTGATACATGAATGTGAGGGATTGGGCAAATGTGGTTTGAGAGTAAAGCTCAGTGTATTTATCTTTCCATTTAAAGTGGAGCTGCAGCATCAAATGACCAACAGAGGTCAGTGCTACCTGACCCAGCCTAAAAGGTCAGGCAGGGTCAGATGCAGAGGGTTGAGTCTTCCTGTTGCTTTACCTCTAGTTGCCTGCCGATGTGTGTGGGTTTGTGAGTGTGAACGGCTGAATGTGGCTCCAGTGTAAAGTGCTCTGATGAGTCAGCATGGCTGGAAAATAGCAATTTAAGCTCCGGCCATTTACCACCTGGGTTCACAAGTCCAGTAAAGGTTCTGCTCCTGAATCCAAATTCTCTCGTTTTCCTACTGACAGTCGTTTTCTGACCAAAACTCTTTGTACGTGAACAGAAGTTTTATTGTCCTTGCAGTACTTCAGGAATCGTCTGAAGGACCCTTTGCCCACTGAGGTTTCAGCCAATCAGAGTGAAGCAGCAGGTGAACATCAAAGTGTCCTAGAGACCAAATTCAACAATGTGATGACGCTCTGCGCCATGTTGCCTCTGCTGCTGTGCACCTGCCTCACCTCCTTCCTGCACGCCCTGTAAGTACTACACAGGTACTACACCAGTAATACACAAAGTGCTAAGCAAATACTACAGTAGTACTACACCAGTTTCTAGGTCAGAGATGTGTGGTAGTTTAATTCTGTCATGTGGGCAGATTCATGTTCAGCTGGACGTTCCAGTTGCTCCAGTTGCAGAAGCAAAGGAAACTCACCATCAGTCACCAACGACTATGAACTTGTTGCCATGACAACTCCCATCATGGAGGTCCTGGAGAGACTCCTGCTGGCCCACCTGAGGAAGCAGGACCCCCTGCAGTCTGCTTATCGCCACGGAGACGCCATCATCCACCTGCTAATCAAAGCCGCTGCCACCTGGACGGGTTGGGGTTACCTAACCCTAACTCTGAGGATCAGCAGGTGGAGCTTCAGCCTCAGCTGGATCTATAAATAAATGGAATCTATCTGATCTAGATCTATGGCTGCCTCACTAACAGACCGGCTGGTGAAACCAGGAGAACCTTCTGTCATCTACAGAAACACTGAGATTTCTCTGCAGCTGCTGGTGGATCAGAGATGGACCAGAGGACAGAGAGCTGCTGGACGGGAACAATCAAATCATCTGGAATGAAAACAAAACAAAAGGAGATTATTGCTGATTTAAGGGGAAATCAGCAATAATTGGGAGTAAAGCACTTTGAATAAGGGTCAAAGGTCAAACACCATTTCCATAATCTGTTCTGGTTCTGATCAGAACCTGGAAAATCTAGAGATGACGATGCAAAGAAGGATTCTTCATAAAATCAAGAAAATTCTGGCCAACCACAACCGTCCTCTTCATCTGACTGGCCTGGGAAAACAGAGCATCTTCAGTCAGAGGCTTCTTCACTCGCTGTAACACAGACCGCTACAGGAGATGTATCCTGCCAACACCTGCTAACACCCATCAGCATCTATTTCAACCCTTTGAAGAACAACACAGAAAAACAAACCCTCACATATTTTCCCCATCGATTCCAATCAGCCACATATTTTTGCTGGACAGTTATCAGCATTTTAAAATAACATTCCCACGAAGACGAAACTAATCTAAGCTTCTGCCTTCAAAATGCTAGAAAAACTAGTTTTAGGTGTGATGACCCCCTAATACTACCACAGACTCAACCCCTTTATTTCATCAAGTTTCATTGAGGAAATGATTCTATTACCTTCCAAAACTCTTGACAATGAAAATATTGACCACCACAAAAATAGTGGTGTTTGTTGGCAGTGGAGTAAAGGACTGGTGTGAATGTGAAAACATTTATATCTGTGTGAGGTCATTTGAAGCTTTTGGGAAAAACTGATGTGTGACGGTGGATAATATGAGTTACATTTCATTTGTCTTTGGGTTGAATCGAGTCGTCCAGCTGCTGCCAGAGCTGCTCAACATGAAAACACGAAATCAAGACAGAAATGTAGAAACACAGCAGTCGTCATGGCAACATGTATAAATCTAATGAAGGTTTTTTACACAACAGGACAAAGGGAGGAGTCGTTATAAAAATGTGAACCTAAAAATGAAGTAAAGTGATGAGTTAAAATCAGGTCATAAAACAAGAGACAGAAAAACCTGAAGGAACCAAAAACCCTAAAAACAGTAAAAATCCTTCAGTTCATTGAATCCAGGATTCTTCACATCGAACCGGTTTAGTGCAGAACTTTATTCCTGCTTCATGAGCAAAGCTGGATTTAATCTGTCCTGTTCCGTCAGAATCCCTCAGCGCCTGCGAGTGACGGGAAGCCTCTTCATCATCATGCTCGTCTTCATCATCACTGCTGTCCTAGTCAAAGTTCCTCTGGAGCCGCTGCCTTTCTTCTCCGTAACCATGGTGAAGATAATCATCATCAACTGTGAGACATTTATTAATAATCATTTTTATTAATAATCATTTGATGAATTTTAGTCGGAATCTGAAACTGAGAATCTGAAGCTTCAAGTCATTTTCCTTTAATGTTCAGGTACTACAGCAGTACTACAGCAGTACTACACCAGTACTACAGCTGTAGTACACCTGTACTACAGCTGTAGTACAGCAGTACTACAGCAGTACTACAGCAGTACTACACCAGTACTACAGCTGTAGTACAGCTGTAGTACAGCTGTAGTACTACAGCTGTAGTACTGGTCTTTTCCAACATGTGTCTTTTCCTACCAGGTGAGAAAACACAACCACCTGCATATGAATAATGAAAATGATGAAGGTCAGACACATATAAGCTCCTTCTCCAGATGCTGACATGAATCCAGATGCAGATTCACAGGAATAAGAAACTCCAGATGTTGGTTTTTCAGACCACAGCTGCCCTCATGCAGCACCAACCACTCAGACAGACACATCCAGCCTGAGCAGATCGGAAGCTAACTTTGGGTTAAGTGCCTTGCTCAATGATGCAGGGATGGAAGCTGGAATCAAACCCATAACACTGAGTAGTTCTAGAGCCCAGAAGACTCAGGGTTAACACACTCAGTTTTCTCACTACCGTCGTGATAATCGGCCTGTTGAACTGTCGGCTACCTTGCAGCGTTTGGTGCGGTGCTGCAGGGCAGCCTCTTCGGGATGGCCGGTTTGCTTCCAGCTTCGTACACCACTCCCATCATGAGCGGCCAAGGACTCGCCGGGACCTTCGCTGCCGCTTCCATGATCTGCGCCATCGCAAGTCTGTCAGATAAGCTTTCAATAACTGATATGCAAGATAGTCTTCATTTGAAATGTCTTTAGTGATAGAAATGTTGACAGTAGGATGAATACATCACAAATGATTCATTGTGTCACTTCCTCCATCTCGTCCACTGCAGGTGGTTCTGAGCTGCAGGACGCAGCATTCGGTTATTTCATCGTAGCCTGTGTTGTGGTTTTCCTGTCCATCTTGTCCTACGTCTTATTGCCCAAACTGGTAAATCAAACTCTCAGCAGTATTGATCATCAGTTTGTCTCAGAGCTAAAGGTTTCATAGCCAGACGTCTTCTTTCTATATATATTCAGAAACATTTAAAGTGTAACTGACCCCCTATGAAGCATAGCCCGCCCTAGACACATTCTGAAAAAGGGGGTGGAGCCAAGGGCCCGAAGGGGCGTGGCTAAGTCACTTTGACTGGCTTAGTGACTTTCTCACTGTATTTACTAACTTTTCTAACAACTAGCAACAAATCTAGAGATTTTCCTCTAAGTTGTAGATTTTCATGGTGAAAGCAGGAACTCCATGACCTCATCTGTGCTTAAAGAAACTTCCAGTACTTTTGTATCTCATTGCAGTTGAAATACTGCATGATTTAAGGAGAACAAATAGATAAAAACAGTTCAATTGCATTTTGCTACAGTTTGACCACTATTTCCTTGAAATGAAAAAATGATTACATATCTGCTTGTGTTCACTAAAGATGGAGTAATTTAGTGTTTTAAAGATGTGTATTATAAAGTTATTCTCTGGTCGGTGTGAATGCGTTACACTCCAATCAGTCAATGTACAACTTTGTACTGAAGTATAATATTTGAACTAAAGTTTTAAGAAACTTATTATAAAAGTTTCTTAGAACTTCCTTGCTGTGAAATGACCTGAAATTAGGTTCTTTTATAGCAAGTACTTTCTGCAATTACAGTAATAAACGCTACGCTTTGTAGAGGTACATTTTAACAATAATCCAGATGTAGCAGTAAGTAGCAGTATTTTGGCCAAATAGGCCAAATATTAAAGGGACAGTTATCTAAAAATCCTAAGTTTTGAACTTTAAAACATTTCCTGTTATTCCCCCATCAGGAAACTTTCCTTGATTCTTACATGAACATTTGAGAAACTATTGCCCAAGCGCCGCCTCCTCAGAGCAGAACTCCTACTCAGTTCCTCCAGACTAGCAGCAGCAATTAGCAAACACCTGGTGGAACTGTGCATCTGCTGAACTCTTTAAACAAACTCCTTCTCATTTCAACGCTGGTAACAAAATGCAAACAGCATCACAGAGGCGTGTTGAAGGCAAAGTGCCGGACAGAGCAGGAGTTTCTTAAAGAAGCAGGGGCCCAATTTGAAGGCATTAATTATGAAAACTGTATTTTAAGTTATGTTTGATATATAAAGCATTTTTATAGTAACTGAAGGTAACGTAGTTACAACCCTGGTAGAAATCGGCTCCTTGTTCTGCGCTTTGCTTCGTCCAACGGATCCGGACTCTCATTGAGAAAAGATTACTTCCTGGAGGCGTGGCCTCTGCTGAGGTTTGAAATTTTAACCAATCACTAACGTTTCCCTGTGACGTCTGTAGTTCAATGCTAAGAAGCTAACCGGAAATTAACTACACTGTAAACCACCGTCCTCCACTGAGCAGCTGATTGGCCGACAGAAAATCTGCCAGGCCAATCAGAGTGAATGGGAGAAACACGAATGGTGCTGGGAAACAGAACTGTATTCGATCGGAGTTACAGCCACACAGTTACTGACTGTGGTATGAAACTGTGTGCCTGGAAAACTCAGAATGCTGTAAACATAAATAGCACCCATTACAGCTAACCTTCAGAAACAAGTCGATGTGGAGTTTAGTTCCTCTTGAAGCCAAACTCGATGAAGAAGCTCAGGTTGGTGATAGAAGATCTGTCATTAAAGAAAAACTCAGTTCATCATAAGAACTGAAATTTGTTTGTGTCTGACTGTGGATCATAAATCAAGATGTAATAATGTGAAACTGCTCCTATGGTGGATGATTAATATGTGAAAAAAACTTTCATTTCAGACATTTTTCCAGTTTTATCAAGAAAGGAACAGAAAGCAAAGATCAGATGAGCAGAATGCCGTCACTCTGATGAACGCAGGTATGGAGCCCAGATTATTGCTATTATTCAGATTATTGTGAGTCACATATGTTGTTGTTTTTGTTCAGAGAATAAAGATGCTGCAGAAGATGAGAAACAACAAAGCATCTCCATGATGAAGATCTTTAAGAAGGTCAGACACTAAATCCACATTATTCTGTTTTAAAGTTCATCAGATTATTATTACGGTATTTTCCAGACTATAGAGCAAATCTCACTATAAGCCACATCTACAGAGTTTTAAAAAACTGGAAACATACATATATAGCGACACTCAGACTGACATGCAGGTTGGATGTGATTCTTGCTGAGACTCGCAGCTCAGCTGCAGACTCTGAAACTCTAGCAGGAAGGAATCGATCCTGGAGAAGTTGCTGATTCCGGTTCAGTGGAACGGCCACACTAATTTGGATGACTGGGATGAACAGAGATGTATCGGTGAGACTTTAGGGCAGGTTAACATTTAAAGCTTTCTGTATCTGGACTGGCTGGCGATCTCACATCTCCTGGAAGATTAGTGAGCGTAACGCTCCTTCTCTCCTCACTTCCTTCTGAAATCCTCCGTGTGGCTGGAGCAGAGCGCTCCCAAGGACTGGCTCTAGATAACGCCATCATATCAGACTGTTGCCTGGGAGACCGAGCTGCATGGTTTCCTGGTCATACACATGCAACACAGACACAGCAAACAGATTCACTCTGTGATGTCACCGCCTTTCACTCGTATCTTTGTATTATCTGAATGTTGCTACATGTCCATACCTCCCTGATGCATCTCTTCCTTGCCGTCTAGTTTATTTTATTACTTTTATAAATTGTGGAGTACTCATTATTTTAGACCAATATTATACTTTTTAGATTATTATGCATAGAAAATTCTATTAGTTTTTACAGAAAAACTCCTTGTAGCTTATAATTATGGGTACTTCTAATTATCTTGAAACCCAGAAAAGGAATTAAAACAAACTTTGAATCCAGACAAACTATTCGTTACCTTAGATCCTCATTAAGAACCACCTACTTTATAGAATCAAACATGGAGAACCAACATTTCGTTTTATGCCTCATAAATTATGGAGTACTTGCATTTACCTAGCAACCCAGAACAGGAGAATCTAGTTTATATACTTTTTAAACTATGAAGTACTTATTACTTTAGACCAGGGGTCCCCAAACTTTTTCCTGTGAGCCACATAACTTTTCCCTTCTCTGCTGGGGGACGGAGTCGGTTTGTAACAGAAAAACATTTGCAGGAGAGCCTAAATATAAAAATGTATTGTTTTCCAGAAAGCACAATCAAATAACCCTCTCTGGGTTCTTCACAGAACAAATCCAGGAAGGATTATAGTCCGTATTTTCCTAACTATGAGCCGCACCGGACTATAAACCACAACCCCAAAGGTTTTTTTATTTTATTTTTTTTAACCAGTAAACATATAAACCTCAGATTTCTCCAGGTTTTCCACACCATGCAGCAGCAGCAGAGGGGCGAACAGCAACATCTGAGTCATAACAGGTCGATTAATATCACATTTATTACGTTGAAAAAGAAAAAGTTGCCAAGTTTAGATTTAACTGAACTGATTACGATAGTTTCCGAACCGTAACAGTAAAAGTGCTGATCCTTCGTATCTTAGCATGTGCTAAATGAAAATGGGCGCCTTCTTCTTCTTCTTCTTTAGATTTCAACAGCAGCTTGCACCCATTATTGTTGCATTACTGCCATCTACTGGATTCTAATATCTATACCTCAAATTCTCATAATGATCCCAGTATTATTTAAAAAACTGTTAAATATCATTTCCCCTCAATGCTATTTAACTGATCAACATTCTCAAATTTCAACTCCCTATTAAAACCTAATTCCGTTTTAATGGGTGCTTCTTTCTTTCATTTCCAATTTTGACTTCCAATGATTCACTTTGTAATGGTCTCACTATGGTGTCTTGTACCAAAACTAATCAGCCAAACTCCTTTCACACGAGTCAGGATTAATTAGTTCTTCCTTTATTTCCATGTAGAATGGAGTGAAACTGTCAAAACACAAACTACTCAGGATGAGCTCAGAGCAGCTTACAGAAGTGTTTTACATTCAGATACATACATTAGAAGTACAACTGATACAGCAGCTACCTCAGAATGTTATGAGCTGCAATGCTATGTAACGACCTGAGAAATATTAGCAGCCTGCTGGTTAGCAATGACGTAGCACATAATCAAGGTATTTCCAAAACTATTTCAATAAACAAGTTACTTATTTTATCATATGTTAACATAAAGGCTCGTTTTGAAGTATAAGCTGCTACTTACAGGTATTGCTTGAAGAACTCGACCTGAATGCGGCGTTCATATCAAACACTGTTCATCTGCTCCACCGCTAGCAAACAACCGTACATAACATAAAAGTCAAGTAGTTCCCTAAAAGTCCAACAGATGGCAGCAATGCGCCATGCAAAACAAAACACCCAGTTTACAGGACACACTTCCTGCTAAAGAGCCCCCTGGTGGTTGAAGAAAAATCCACATATAATCCGGAAAATACAATATATGAAAAAAATCTGAATGCTCTCTGGTATTGTTCAGAGGGCCGGACCAAATGTGGAGGCGGGCTGGATCCGGCCCGTGGGCCGTAGTTTGGGGACCACTGGTTTAGACCAATAATTAGCTCATTATCATCCAGAGAAAATCCTTCTCTGGATGGGTTTCAGAGAAGGATTTTCCTTCATACTTCTGTTATGAGGAGTCATAACAGAACCATCTCGTTTAAATGTTGCACAATACACCCGACCCCTCTGGCCCCTCCCACAGGTGGTGACCCCATTGGAAGGGGGACCCACGTCTCCTCTTCGGGCTGAGTCCGGCTGGGCTCCGTGGGTAAAAGCCCGGCCACCAGGCGCTCGCCATCGGCTCCAGAGTGGGGCCCCGGTGACCCGCGTCCGGGCGAGGGAACGCCAGATCCAAAGTTTGTGTCCATCATAAGGGTCTTCGGGCTGCGCTTTGCCTGGTTCCTCACCTAGGACCTGTCTGCCTTGGGTGACCCCACCAGGGGCAGGAAGCCCCAGACAGCAGAGCTCCTAGGATCATTGGGACACTCAAACCGCTCCACCACGATAAGGTGGCAGCCCGAGGAGGGGGGGGAGGTAACACAACTAATATAATTACATTACTAAATCAAAATACCGCAAAGTCTGTATTATTTATTATTAATTCTCTTAAGAATGTAGAGCTAATTAAATGATCTAAAGACCTTAAAGTGGTTCCAGTTTCTCGATGGCCAACCTGTTGAAACTGGTACATTTTAAATACCTTGGGTCGTTCCTGGACAGTCGGCTCAACTTTGCTGAAAACACTGACTATATTTTGAAGAACTGTTATCAGAGACTCTACCTTTTAGAGACTTAGTGATCTTCTTAAAGTGACTAGACTCTAGTTGGGTCTCCCATATGTCTTGAATTTGAAAAAAAATCACTACAGAAGGGTTCAGTGAATGCGCATATGAATCTGATGGGTTAAGAACCACTGCCATAGATGATAAATCTTTATTGTCATTGTCACAAGAACAACGAAATTTAAAAAGTGCCGTAAGTCAGTGCATATGCTAAAAGAAAGAAAAACTTGTGTCACACTTTACATAAACTGTAAGAAATACATAACAAGTAGGTGATAAAATAAAACTAATAAATAAGAATAACCACATTCTCACACACATCCTTCATAATGATTAATGGTTATTTGATTGCATTTAGTTTAGTTATTGCTGTAGGATAAAAACTGTCTCTGAATCGGTTGGTTCTGGTTCTGATTGCTCTGCATCGTCTGCCTGAAGGCATCAGTGTAAACAGAGAATATCCGGGGTGAGAAGTGTCCTTTGTGATGAGTTGTGCCTTTTTTAGACAGCGGTCACTGTGCAAGTCCTCCAGTGAGGGGAGAGAACAGCCAATGATTTTTTGGGCTGTATTCACAACCCTTTGTAGAGCTTTCCTTTGAGCCGCAGTGCTGTTGTTATACCATAAGTCAGTATGCTCTCTATGGAGCACCTGTAAAAGGACACCAGCAGTTTCTCCTTGATGTTGTTCTTCCTGAGAACCCTCAGGAAGTAAAGTCTTTGCTGGGCCTTTTTTATCAGCTCGAAGGTGTTCACGGTCCATGTGAGGCCCTGCTCAATGTGGACCCCCAGAAAACGAAAGTCAGCTACCCTTTCACACATTTTCCCCCAATGTGTAGTGGTTTGATGTCCGTTCTTTTCCTCCTGTAATCTATTATGAGTTCTTTTGTCTTTGTGCTGTTGAGGAGCAGATTGTTCTCCCTGCACCACACTGACAGCTGCTCCACCTCATCTCTATAGATCGACATTATCAGAACAAGAATCCAGAGAAACCCCTGCTAGTTTATAAATCAGCGTCTTAAACATGGGTTATACTTTTTTCTTCTTTTCCTTTGGTTTCTTGTTTTGTTCGTATTTCCTTCTTATAATAATATAAATTATAATAAAGATTTTGTGGTATTCTCGTTTAGGGACATAATTATATTAGTTGTGTTACCACCTCCACGCCACTAGAGGCAGTAGCAGGCCCGAAAAGATGCGACTAAGGAGCAGATTTAGAAGTTCACAGAAAGCTACAGAATTTGTTAAAAGCTGAAGTAAATATACATGCTGAGAGTGAAACTCCTTCCTACAGATGAAGCTACATCACAGATTTAAAAAGAAAATTAAAACGGGAGGCCGCGGATATAGGAAATAGCGCCCCCTTCACTTCCGCATTGCAATGGTCCTATTTCCAAATAAGGTAAGAGGCTGACAGTGGTCCGTCCCGCCCCTTCCTGTTGGCTGCAGCGAGGTCCTTCTCCTGCCAGCACCAGTTAATTTAGCCACCAGTTAATCCATAACTGGTTAATCCATAACTGGTGGATTAACCAGTTATGGATTAATTGGTTAATCCACCAGTTAATCCGATGTTGACGTCATCACGTCCTTGCGCTGCTATGCTGCTTTCAGGACAAGCATGGAAAATCCCCCAATCTTCCTCGATACGGTCACAATGATGCGCTTGGATAATGAAACATGGTACCATTTGATTTTACGTGAATAGGTACTCGGTAGTAATCGGTCTGTACTTATAAAAGTACCGAATTATGTATCCATCCTTAATCATAACTACAGTCTTTTGGGATTAAACATGTCAAACCAGCCTGGGTAACAGCGCTGCAGGGAGACAAAAGGACCAGATCGTCTTTACCGTACATGAAATGATTTACAAAATGGCCGCCCACCTAACATCCAGCATTAAGTTCAATCATGAATCATGAAGGTACGAGTTAAAAAGAACTGGAGACAAAATCCACCTTGTGTCTCCATTAGAAACAGAAACAGGTTCAGAAAGCTCCAAACTTAACTTGCATAGACTGATGAGAATATCATAATGTAATATCAGATTATGTTTCATGAACAGTTTATGGTGGTTAACTCTGTCAGAAGCTTTAGATGCTTCTAAAAACACGTGTTTTGTATCTTGTGATTTCTTTCAGTGAATAAAGTCATAAATCATCACTGAGCTTTTAAAACCAAACTGATCATCAGTTATTGATCTTGGCTGGTCTGTCATGATCATCTCTGGATTTCTTCCCAGTTTGTTCTTTTACTGCTGGCACTAAAAGTACTGATGACATGAAATCAGTCAGATGTTTTAGAAAACCTCAAAGTAACACCTGAGCTTGGATTAGACGGTGTTTAGGTTGTATCAGTGCAATGGGGAAATAGCGCCCCCTCTCTGTGTGGCTGGTTATATGCTGCTGGCTCCTGTACTCAGTCTGTAAGTTGCATTTTTCAGTACAGTGTAGAAAAGTGTTAGCAACACATTAAAAAAAGAGTCAATTTCAGCTGAATTTGGATTCAGATAGATCGAGTAGAAACTGACAAGAACCGGATGAAACAACAAAAATCAAAACTAATTTATTTTCCGATGTCAGATCAAAATGGTCCCAAAGTGCAGAAACCTTTAGTCTGAAGCTGCTCCATGGTTGATGCTGTAAAAGATCAATAATTCATTTGGCAAAAGCTTTTGACAGATTCGCTTCCTTATAAACAGTTTGGCGCGTTAACGTCATTTCGAAGCAGTTCCTGTATCGGTCACGTGACTTGCTGAGGCCAATAGGCGCACAGATACGGGTTTGGGTCTATGGGCTTGACGCATGCGCAGACGCATCGGTGTTGCCGGACCCATCACTAGTGAGGATGTACGTCATGCTTCGCTGACATCATGGCTGCCAGCTTCTCTTTAGATTAACCAGTAAATAAATCCAACGTCTTTCCTCTTCCTGCCTTTCAAACCTCAGATTTGGATCCTGGCATCGTCGGTCTGCTTCACCTTCACCGTCACCATCGGCACGTTTCCCGCAATCACTGCCGACACGCGATCCACGCTGGCCGACGGAGGAACCTGGGGTCAGTCCTCCATGTTGGCTGCATGAGGTCTGCCTGCCGCCTCTGATGACGCTCCGTGTTTTCTCCGTGTTTCCGGCGCAGAGCGCTACTTCGTCCCCGTCAGCTGCTTCCTGCTCTTCAACCTGAGCGACTGGACTGGGCGGAGCCTGACCGCCGTCTGCATGTGGGTGAGTTTCTGATTGGCCGACGATCTCCGGTCGGCGAGCGGCCGCCGGTCGGATCTGACGAGGCGTTTGTGCAGCCAGGTAAAGACAGCCCGGTGCTGCCGGCGGCCATCTTGGCTCGCGTTGTCTTCGTACCTCTCTTCATGCTGTGCAACGTCCAGCCCCGCCTCCATCTGCCCGTCTTCTTCCATCACGACGGCTTCTTCATCGCCTTCATGCTCATCTTCGCCTTCAGCAACGGCTACCTGGCCAGCCTCTGCATGTGCTACGGACCGAAGTAAGAAAGCAGCAAAACACAAGCTAGCGGACGCAGGCGCTCCGTTTCCATGACAACAGGCTATTGAATTCTGGGTAAATTCTGTCGTTCTGCAGGAACGTTCTTCCTCACGAAGCGGAAACTGCCGGAGCCATCATGGCGTTCTTCCTGGCTCTGGGATTGGCTACCGGAGCCGCCGTGTCCTTCCTGTTCAGAGCGCTGGTCTGACTGGGACCCCTTCATTTTAACATCTAAAGACCAGCACATATTTAAATTACTTGAGTTTAGTAAATGTTTTAAGTGGAAATAAAATGTAGAAAATCAAATTAAAAACTAAAAATGAATAAAATCCATGAACCTGACGGGACGTCTGGACAAGAAGGGCTGAAAGAATCAGAAGTTGAGACGGTTCTAGTTTAAAGAATTTAATTTCATGTCAGGTTTTATAAAATCGGTTCTTTATCTCGCCAACCAGAGTAGAAATTGGAGCATGAATTCCTCGTCCAACGACTCGACAGCTGAAATGGGAAGTCTGACCCCAGGTCCATCAGGCCGAGTGTCAAAAGGCCAGTTCATGTTCTGACTATGTAAACTTATAATACCAGGAAAAACAATTAAACTGCATCAAATACAGGAAATCATGTTGCCTCCTTCTGAAAAACCAAAGGAAATGTTCTGACAATCAGAAGTAGACTGATCGATCAGGAACGATCCGATCAACATTCAGTCCTGAAGGTTCGGCTCAAATGTTGGGGAAACATCAGAAATAAGACATTGAACCGAAACTGAAGGAACAAAACTGGTTTCATCCATCCACATATGAACACATGAATCTGAAGCTTGGAGCAGAAATCATTTAGAGATCAGAAGAATCAGGTGGATTTGATCAGCTGGTGGATCAAACTCATTTGATGGTGGATATTTTCCGGCTCGACTTGATCTGAAATATTTCTTCCTTAAAATATTTGTTTGAAACTCGGTGAGTTTTTTCTCCTCTAGATTTTCATCTCTTCTCTCTGACTTGTCGGGTTTCTGAGACCTTTAGAGCAAAATACTGATCTTTGATGCTTTTATTGTGAAGGCTGTAGCAGGAAGACGGTCTGGGAGACGTTTCAGGATAAAAATAGCTGCGCCATGCTGCTGCTCTGTGTTCTGATATTCTGTGGCTTTCGCTTCGTCATGTCTGAGGAGAAACTGATTTCAGTCGACTTTGAGATTTTCGGGAATGTGCAGGGTGAGTCACATGACCTGTGATGTCATACATGACGAGTTTGTGCAGCTTTGTGACCGACTCTGTGCTGTCCATCCAGGTGTTTGCTTCAGGATGGTGAGTTTCTCCATGACGACGTTTCACCTTTTTGATTCAAATCTGAAAACATCAGAACTGGAAAAAATACAAGAGAACAAAATACAATCAATGAAATTGATCAGATGATCTGGAGTCGCTACGGCCATCGACCCAGTCTTACCTAAAGGTTAAAGGTCAAATAAAAAGCTGCAGTCCAACCTCAGGTCACATTCATGGTTTTTACAATCTGATTACGGCCAAAACCAGAACCTGGGCGTGGTTCTGTTCCGGTGTCACCGTGGTTCTGTTCGCTCCAGCAGGAGCAGAAACTCATTGGGTTAGGAAATGTTCTGACCGGGTTCTGACCCGGTGAGCTCCGAGCATCGGGACTCGGCGTTGCCATGGCTTCCAGAGTCTTACTGACTGTTTGACGTCGGGCAGAAGAAGCAGAAGCCAAAAAAACCGGGTTGGGTCAGAACCTCTGCTGCCCTGCGCATCATGGAGGTTCAACCAGAAGTTTTCATACACCGGCGTTCCTCACCGTCTGACGTGAAATCAGACCGAACTTCTCAGGTCAGAATCAAATTATTTCTATTTACTCAACGAGAGAAAATAATTTTATTTTAACGTCTTCAAGATCAGAAGCTGGTGGACGTCGTCCTTCAGGCCACACGCCGTTAAAGATCACATTTCATGTGAGGGGAAAATGTGTCTGCTGGCTGTTCAGTCAGATGGATCATCCCTCGGTCGGGTCGGGTCGGGTCGGGTCGGGTCGGGCGGCAGCCTCAGAAGCAGGGTCACCCAGAGAACGGCGAGCCGGTCCTGGGGGTTCCTCGGTCCAGAGCCCACCAGGAGGCGCTGCGGAGTGAAACCCGATTACTCTTGGAATATAAAACAGGCTAAAGCTGAAACGAATTCAGATGCGAGCGACTTTAAGCTCACTTCCTGTATAGAACATCCCTCAAACACTTTTATTCATGAAGGACAAATTCAGCAGCAGGTTCAGTTCATAAGCAAATCTTTATCAAATAAGAACTTGTTACCAATAGGTTGAATTAAATTTATACAGAAAAAGAATAGCTGGAGGAATCCAAGCTCAATCAGTCACAAATATGAAGAACCCTAAAAGATTCCCAAGGTATGGAAGACAGGTGATCTCTGACATCACTTCCTGCATCTCAGACCATGACATCACTTTTCTAAAACCTCCTTTCTTTAGCATGCAAACATCTCTACATGATGGCTCTTCTGTCTTCTCTCCTTCATTCGGCTCAGACACTGAGGAAAAAAACATCTCAGTGCTGCAGGTGATGGTCAGAGATCATGTATTGATTTATTAATCAAGCTGATCGATAGCGATCAATGTTCCTGCAGGTGACTCAGACCCAGTCAGCTACTGGCTGACAGACCGACTGTGTTCTGGTTCCCAGTACACCGAGGATCAGGGCCGCGCTCTGGGACTGGGCGGCTGGGTGAAGAACACCCGACAGGGGACGGTGATCGGCCAGATCCAGGGACCGGCTCAGCAGGTCAACAGCATGTAAGTCCAGACCGACTAATCGGAGAACGCCTACCTTCACACCAAAGCCAATCAGGTGACTGCAGGGAAATGCTAACTTCAGCTCATATTCATACCTTTGTCCAGGAGTCGTTAACCAAATATTTTTAGAGTTTAAAATTCAGCAAATAGTTTAGAAACTCCTCCTCGGGCTGCTACCTTATCGTGCTGGAGCGGTTTGAGTGTCCCAATGATCCTAGGAGCTCTGCTGTCTGGGGCTTCCTGCCCCTGGTGGGGTCACCCAAGGCAGACAGGTCCTAGGTGAGGAACCAGACGAAGCGCAGCCCAAAGACCCTTATGATGGACACAAACTTTGGATCTGGCGTTCCCTCGCCCGGACGCGGGTCACCGGGGCCCCACTCTGGAGCCAGGCCAGGAGGTGGGGCACGATGGCGAGCGCCAATCTCGATTGATTTTTACTCAGAAAGCACATGGGTAAAAACCGTTAGTGAAACAGTCACTGGGACTGACTAGTATCAATTCCATTGAGGGAAAGTAACTTTAACATATGAATTCCTCATATGTTAACATAAAGGCTCGTTTTGAAGTATAAGCTGCTTCGACCTGAATGCGGCGTTCATATCAAACACTGTTCATCTGCTCTACTGCTAGCAAACAACCGTACTGATTAAATAACATAAAAGTCCAGCAGTTCCCTAAAAGTCCAACAGATGGCAGCAATGCGCCATGCAAAACAAAACACCCAGTTTACAGGACACACTTCCTGCTACAGAGCCCCCTGGTGGTTGAAGAAAAATCCACATATAAACCGGAAAATACAATATATGAAAACAATCTGAATGCTCTCTGGTATTGTTCAGGGGGCCGGATCAAATGTGGAGGCGGGCCGGAGTTTGGGGACCACTGGTTTAGAAACTCCGGAGTGCAAACGGAAAACTCTGAAGGCCATCCATCATTTTGACTGATTATACACACCTGACCACTTGGTGCAGACAGTTTCAACTTTATGCACAGAAAACATCACAAAGGTCACTAAAATAAAGAAGTATAAAAATGGGAGTATAACCTCTGGTCTACACAATGAACTCAATGCATTTTAAAAATTGACAGGTAAATTTTGATTACGATGGGATATTTCAGTGAAAATGACAATGAAAAAGTCTGGTGCATCTTCTGCCCGTCAGACTTTAAATTAGTTGAATTCAACCAAGAATTTATCAACCATGTTTAACATTAAAAGTCCTTTAACTTTCAAGCCTCTGGGTCCAGATGGGTCAGAACAGGGTGTGTCGTTTGGAGCCAGAGTTTGATGAAGACATGTTCAGGAACAGACGGGTTCCAACCTCTGAATCTCTCCATCCTGCAGACGGATGAAGCAGCCAGACAGCTACAGGCTGCTGCTGTGCTAAAGGACCATCTAATTACAATCGCCCTGCAAACTGTCTTGGTTAAAAAGTGACGAGTAACATCCATGTGGACCAACAGCATTCATCCTGTAAAGAGCATAAAATGTGTAATATCATGTATGCAGACGTTGGGACAGATGACTGAGCTACCATGTTGTCTCTCGTCATGACACAGTGACTAAACTACTGATTTTCTTCATTAAATTTGATAGTTTAGTCTCAAAATGTAATTCAGGAAGAACCCGAAGCCTCACTGGATGCTACTGACCACAAGCCAAGAATTAAAGAGGAAAACAATTATATTTAAATCAGGAGCTAAAGCAATTAATACAAATGCTTATGCAAACAAATCTGCATAAAGAAAAAAAGCTTAAAAATGAGAGTGAATAACTGCATCAGATCCATAATTCAGTCCACAGCTCCTACCAACAGGTTTTTCTTCACAGCGTGAATCCCGAACCCCACATGAATGAAACCATTCAAAAAATCTGACCTCGGTTTTCAAAATGGGTCCAAAGCTTTTTATGATGGCCTCCGGTGGCTAACAGATTTAGCTCCATAGCTGCTAGCAAAGAGGAGCGTTTGGAAAGTGACTATAAAATTGGTTCAATCAATAAGAGGTTTTACTAACGAGTGACCATCATAAACTCACCACTGACTGTAGAAATGTTTGCCAGTCCAAACGCCTTTCAGTCTGATGAGGAAGTGAGGAAACAGGAAGTGACACGGCTTGTCAAGATATACACTACAGGCTGGCAACAACAAAGCTGTTGACTTTTCAGACACTGTGCTACAAATTGAAGAATAAATTAAAAATATATTGTAACCAAATAGTCTCCATAGTAAAAAATGGAGAATTGGCCCTTGTTGGCAGGGGCCCCCCGCTGTGACCCTGGGCGTCCATTAACCCTCAGCTATCCAAAAATTTTAAAAAGGCCGCATGAGAAGCGTTGAGTTCAATTCTGTCGGACATTAGAGACTTCTATATTTATGAAAGTATCGATTTTATATTGATTTTGTTTTATTTACTTCCAAATAAAACCAGAAATATGTTCTATTGTGTTTGCGCCCCCTATTGGTGTGCAGGTGTATTGCAATAAGTGATGTTTTATGATCAATAAGTGAATGATTGCAACATGAAGTCCATTTTTCCGATGTCCTCAAATGTACCACATATCTGAAGCAACCAATCAGAAAGCATTTTCGGCCTTTTTGTGTGACTCGTAACCGGGCAGACTTCAATGCAGACAACGTGGAAATCGTAAAAAAACAGCGCCTGGAAAATTCCCCGCAATGTGCCGTAAAAATATGTATACTAATTAGTTTTTGGCTATGTTTGTACAGAAGTTCTTAAAATTTACAAAAGAAAATTTTATTTTAGGCTGTAAAAACGATTTTATCAATATTTTTGTGAATTTTATAGTACAAATATATATATATTTTTTTCAAATTCTGTTTTTGTGATTTTTTCTCATCCAGTGGGATAATGCATTTTGTCAAAATGGAACAAACACTGTAAAATCATGAAGCTTAGGTTGTGCTGAAAATAATGATACCAAACAAGGAAATGAAAATAGTTTTTATGGTGGAAATATAAGGGTCAATTCAGAATTAGACCAAAACGGCCATTTAGACCCCTGACCCTTAGGGGGAGGGACAACGTGTGAATGGATGGAGTGAAACTCTGGACCGCATCAAGTAAAGACCGTTTCCCATTTTTAAATAGACTTTCAGAACTTCAGATTAAAGTTTTTCTGTGTGATATTTCAGCCAAACCTTCAGACGTTTTTCCAAAGCGTTAGTTTCTGAAGCAGTGCAGAGAATCACCTTCTCTTCCTCTTTGTGTTTTGCAGGAAACTTTGGTTGAAGAACGTCGGCAGTCCGAGTTCTCGGATTGACCGAGCCGTTTTCTCCAATGAGAGAGACATTTCTAAACTGGAGGTCCAGGGCTTCTCCACTCGCTACTGAGCATGCTCAGACCAATTAACAGCTTCATTAGTAGTTATTAAAACTCCGCAAAGGATGCAAACAAATCTCAAACTAAATGCATTTCAGCTAAATTTGCAAACTGTTAGCAGATAAAACATTTAACCTCAGATCTGTGAAACAATGTGTGATTGGACTGATCAGGATTCATGGATAATTATGGCTGCATGTCGTCACAGTGGAGCTGCTGACTGGTTTCTGTGATGTGCTGCTGCTGTCGTCAGGCTGGTCAGCTGCTCTCATAAACCTGCACAGCATCAGAACAGCAGGAAGATCCTTGATGCTAAAGATCATCTACGTTTTAATTTCCTGACCCTGACCGGGTCTGGCTCAGCTTTGACCAGATTAACATGTTCTGGACATTTGACTACTAAGGAAAAGGTTTAATGTGTTTGATGTTGAAGACTATCGGTGCAAAACAATCAAATCTTCACGTCTGTAGTTCAATCAAGCTTCTCAACCTGCTGTCATCTGCTGAGCAGAAGCTAGAAAGATCAATCAGCCGTTAGCTAACGAGGACATTGTTAGCTAGAGCCTGACAGACGACTCTTGTGCTGTAGTTTGTTCTCTCCTGGAAAGCTTTTAATAAATTTATTAATTCTTCTAATACAGACTTGTGTTAGTTATTTTTTCAACATGATTTTACCGTCTGGAAGTATGAGAACCGCCTCAAAACTGAAGCCTGCGGTTCTCCAAAGCTGCCCAAAGTTTGAGACGAGTCTTTGGCCAGATTGCTCTTCCCATCCATCCCTTCTCTCGTCAATAAGCCTTAAACTCATGACAGCCTGGCTGCTGCTACTGGAAACAGGGAGGCTCACATTAGGAAAGGAAGACGCCACCCATCATCCTCGGCTTCGACTCTTTTCTCTGTGGGCACAAATTGGGCCTTCCATTTGGAAAATTACTTTCAATTGGATTAACCGATTCAGGCGGCAGTTCAATTTTTCTGGTTTTCTAGAGTCTAGAAACGGTCCAGGACGCCGACGCAAAACAGGAAGTCAGAACTTCATGTCCACTGGCTGCCATTAGCCTTTAAAGTGACCTCTGTGACCTCTAACTGAGACTGGCGAGTCCAGTACGCAGATTGGTCAGAAAAACTTATTTTAAAGAAACGTCTGAAGACATTTTGTTCACAAATGTCTTCAACTGTTTCTAAACGACTCCAGACTCAAATAAAGGTCAAAACCAAAGAATCAGATTCTACAGTCGAGATCCAAAAGTCCGACCCGAAGCACCGCGTTCAGGGTCTGACCCCTGGACCAGCTGATGCTCCAAACGGACCCCTGGACCAGCTGAGGCTCCTAACGGACCCCTGGACCAGCTGAGGCTCCTAACGGACCCCTGGACCAGCTGAGGCTCCTAACGGACCCCTGGACCAGCTGAGGCTCCAAACGGACCCCTGGACCAGCTGAGGCTCCAAACGGACGATGTTTCTTTCTGTTCCTGACCTGAACAGAATCAAGCAGTAACCAGTAACAAACTGGTAACCAGTAGCAAGCTAGCTGATGCAGAAATATGAACCTTCAGGAGGCCCCTGTTCAGATGAACATCTGGAATCTGATCTGGTTCACAGTGATCTTGATAGATCTAGATCGTCTAGATCAGGAAGAACTGATGTTTCGTTTGCTACTGGTATTCCACTGGTGTCCACATGGGGGCAGTGTTGCACTGGCTGATCAGTTAAATTATTTAATCAAGTTGAAGTTCAGAGAAATTTCTCTTCATGAATAAATGAACCAGATATTCCTTGACAACAGGAAGTGATGGAAGCAGAAACAAAACGTCCAAAACATGAAGATATTTACATCCGACCCGATTTGACCCGACCAGAATCATCCTCCGTCATCAGGTCTGGTTCAGACTTCTGTTCTGATCGGTTCGGTTCTGATGACGTTTCTCACCCCCGGAGTCCAGACAAAGGTTCTGATTTTATCTGGCAGTTAACCAGAACCAGCATCCGGATCAGAACAGGAGGCTCAGCAGATGTGACGTCGGGTTTCATCCCACAAACTTTCTGACACCTAACGAGTTCTGAACAGGCCCAGTGGTTCTGGTGTTTTTGTCTGGCAGACCCTGAGCAGCCCGTCCTGACTGGACGGCTGGTGGCGTCATGGCAACGAGCCCCTGTGCAGCATCCATGCGGTGAAACGTCGCATCTGCAGGGCGGCGCTGCGGCTCTCCTCCTGCAGGCGCAGGTTGTCCCGTCGCAGGTCGAGAATCTGCTGCTGCAGCGCCGCTTTGTCCTGCTGCTCCTGAACGCATCACAGCAACACCTCAGCCTGATGATGTCATCCTCTCATCTGTATGACATCAGCAAGTCAGGCTTACCTTCAGCAGGTCCAGCTGAAGCCGCTGAAGGATCTCCTCCAGCTGAGACACTTTACCTGAGAGGGAAGCTGTGATGTCACTGAGGGGGAGAGGACAAACGATGACGTCATCAATGACATCACAAAGTGCCTTTAAAATGGCTCCAGGTGTTATTCCTCACCTGTTCAACGCAGGGCTCCCTGATGTCACTTCCTGAATGTAACGGAGCTGATGGTCAGTGAGAGACGATGGAAACACACCTGCAGTGGTTCACACACACACACACACACACACACACACACACACACACACACACACACACACACACACACACACACACACACACACACACACACACACACACACACACACACACGGTGAGGCAGTCTGACCTTCACCTGTCTCTCTTCCCATGCCTAACTCCGCCCCTCTTTCTCCTGTCCTGGCCTCAGCCAATGAGGTGAGGGCTCAGGAAAGCTGCTACTGAAAGTAGTTTTATTGTGAAAGTCCAGCTGCTCACCTTTCTGAAGAGCTGCAGGCCGGCGTCTGATGGCCGGTGCGCTGTGGCGGCGCCGCAGGATGTGGGCGGGGCTCTGTAGAGTCCCGCCACTGGCAAGGGACAAACTGTCATGTGACCTGCTGCGGGTCAGACGTTTCCATGGAAACAGGGCAGAGACTCCAGCGGCTCTGCAGGTAGACTGAGACGGGAACCAGGTGAGGAGGCGGAGCCACTGACTGCGACCTCATTACGGTTCTGACCAATCACAGCCATGTCTTGTCAGCTTCCTGAACCCTGACCCCTCTGAGCTCTGATTGGTCAGAACAGACCAGGCCGACCCGGACCTGAGACAGACCCAGCGGGCACCTCAGAACCAAGGCGGGTGTGGCAGAAGTCTGGATTCTGGAAGTGGAGGTTCTGCCCGTCACCAGAACCTCACTATTCGTCTGAAGAGTTTGTGCGATGTTTGCGAATTCGTTTATCACCGATTGTTTCCGTCTGTTTCAAGCGGTGAAGCTCCTCCGTCTATAAAGATCTTGTGTTCACTATGAAGGGTTTTCGTACAGAGATCGGAGGCGGCTTGGCCGTCGTCTGACATTTTCCTTCTCCATCTCATACGGGTCGATCCCAACAGAAGCCATTGTGTATCTTTCTCTTGCACATTGGCCAAAAATGTCCACATATTTCTTCGTGGTGGTCTCGAAGCCATTGGCCTGCTTTGCATCTTGCCTACCAAGATGGCGCGCATCACTTTCAGTCCAGACTAAAGGAAACTCCAAATCGGAGCAAAATGGATCACAGCGAGTAGCTAATGCCCTAAACAGGCTGGAACAATATGTGTCTATTTAGGACATGATCCGTATCATCTCAGTAGAAAAGACTTCTCTTACGATTTACCGCATCGAGGCGATCCACGTTACCAACGACCTGCAGACCTCATGTTACACGATGAGCCAGGAGAAAGTTTTCAAAAGCCTGGAGAATCAATCATTTAGTTTCAGGTTGGGTCACATTTTGGACTAGAGTTACCACCTTTCAGAAATTAAAGTAAGGGACCAGCCCCCACATGTGTAAAGCGCTCAGAGGACAACCACGCGAGGGTATAAGAATAATATATCTGACCTTACATATGAACTTTCTAAGCACCTGTCCAATAAAACATCTGGAAATACAGTTTAAACAATGTGATCGTTTCCTGTTAGAAAGCAGCTGCAAACTGGCAGTTAGTTTCTGCACCTGATGCTTTTAGCTGTAGATTGTTGATCCACTTTTCTCCTCTTTTTTCAGTAAGTTTTTTTAAATTAACTCCCTTGTGACCAACTACCTTTGAAACACAACAATAACATTTATCTTTCTCTCCATCAGAACCGGTGGATCCACCTTACAGGACTCAGGCATCAACAGATTTCCTTCCTGACCTCCATCTGCATTGCGTCATGTCGGTGCAGCCCAGCAAGAATCTGCTGAAGAGGCGGGGCCTTACTAAAACCTGACCAATCAGGTTGCTGCTCATTCATCTAAGCAACTTCTACTTCCTGAAGGATCTCAGGTCAGGAAGTTTTCACTCGTTCATTTAGTTTGAATCTCATTGATTTATTACAGACAAAAATATTTCAGACTCACCTTCTGGCCTCTGATTGGACGATGGCTGGGTCTGCAACAGGAAGTCAGGTCAAGTTTATTAGTCTCGGACATTTGAGCAACAAGGCACTTCAAAGTGTTTTACATCAAATGAACATCACCGAGTCGTTAACTGATAAACCATACATTATCAAAATGTTGGTCAATAATTCATATTTCATTAATAAACTCCAACAGCTGGATTTTTTGCCTGAAAGGAGCTCAGGGTTTCGGCTGTTTTGCAACAGCAGATCTTTAATCCGTTCACCGATTTCTAAACTACCAGCAGATTAAACTGTTTTCTCAGTGAAGGACTCGAAAGACAGAAAGGCAAGAAATACAATGTTCAAAAGAGTTGACATCTTTTTCTGGGGGTGGAGGTCAGATGGAGGTCAGATGGAGGTTAGATGCTAGAAGGTGAACACGTGTCTCAGGTGACGGCACCTGCTTTTTCTCACCTGCCAGTATCCTCCAGTAACAAACCGCTGTTCAACCAGCTAAGCTCCGCCTCCCATGGACAGGTATCCTGGCTGCAGAGACGCTCTGCATCCCAGCTGGCGTCACCTGGACGGGTCAAAGGTGAATCTGGCTTCACTCTATCTGCTGATGAACATCTGGTTCCACGATAGTCTCTGAAAGAAGTAGAGCAGATGTTAAGCTCCTGCCCAGCTCGACTCACCTGTCCTGCTCTGATGGGAAACCATTACAGGTTGAATAAACAGACGACATTTTCTAAAAATGTTCGCTATATTAATGGAAATACTGATACATAAATGCTTGTATCAGTTATGGCTGTGCATGCACACAAACACCTGGATTAAATGGTGAAACACAAAGTTTCTCTTTAACGTCCCGCTAATCAGAAACGTTTGCGTTTCTGCTCCAGTGCAGCAGGGGGCGCCGCTCCAGGCGACGGAAGTCAATATTCATTTTGGAGAACTGACTCTGGAGCCACAGAGTTACCTAGCAACAGAGCCTCTGAGGTCGGTCACGAGACGGCTCTGCCCCGCCGACTCCTTCCTGTGGACGTCCGTCAGGACCAGCGTTGCCCCAGCAACGGCAGGCAGGGCTGACGGCGAGTAGAGGGCGGAGTCTATGCCGCTGTCCACCGACACGCCGCTGAGACAGGCGAGCTGAGGCGTCGAGGTCCTGCCGTCACTGCTGCTGCTGGACAACGTGTTGCTGCAACTCGAGCAACTTGTGGCTGCAAACTGCAGAGTCGCGTTCAGGTGGACTGAAAAAGTTTAAGAACGATTTCTGGCGTTTTGGTGGACTCACCTGCGGCCGCCGGCTGCCGTCTCCGTCTGCTGGACTCGCTCGCTGAGGAAGACCGTGGAGTCTGGGTTCTGGATGGGAACATGAGCAGACAGGCCGGGTCAGGGTGAAGATTAAAACAACCGGGTCAGCAGAACCTGCAGAACCCGCAGCTTCATGGGACCGAGCTGCGGCAGAACCATCTCAGGAAGCTAAACCTCCAGTCGTTCAGCTCTTACTCTGGAAGCCGAATGGATCCTGGTTCCAGTTCCACTCACCTCTGTCTCTGCTGGATCGGTGTCGAGTGGACCCGGTGCGTCCCTCAGAACCGACAAACCAATCAGGAGGAGCTCTGCAGGGCGGATCAACACGGTAATCACTTTGCTGTCAAGGTCCGTTTCTGCTGGGGAACCTGGTTCTGTTCCAATTTGGTTCTGGTCCAGTTCTAACCTGATGTCGTTCTTGATGTCAGAGGAAGAGCTCAGTTGGACTGGACTCTGATTGGACGGTGTTCTGGCAGTGGGCGGGGCTGCAGAGCTCCCATAGGGGCAGGAAGTGACATCAGGGTCCAGTCTGGCCTCCAGCAGGGGGAGCCGTTGGGTCTCAGAGAAACTCCTGAAGAGAGTGAAGCTTCACTAACTGAACCGTAGTTCTCGATCTGAACAAGTTCAGTTCACACGTCTTTGAAAACACCATTCATTAATAATAAAAATAAATAAACATTAATCCAAAATATTGATCATATTACCATTCATTAACATAAAACTAAATACATTTCCTCCTGCTCACAGGTCAAAACACCAGAAACCAGATCAGGGACAAATTGTGCTTCTGGAACAAATGCAGATGTCAGGGTCACGTGACCTCTGACCTCTGGACCCTACGGAATGGAACTGTACAATTTCCATTTAAAGCTGCTCTGGTAGATCTACTGCTGCCCTGAAATTTCTCAAACATCCTTCTTTTATATTTGACTCAGGTAAACAGGAACATTTCTTTCTCCTCGGTAGCTGCAGGTCACCTGACAAAACCTCTTGGGGTCATGGTTCTGGTGGCCCTTCGTGGTTCTGGTCGGTTCCAGCCAACCAGGTGCAGACCGATGTTGATGTCACAGGAAACAAAGAGTGAAATATTTTCTACCTGCGTGGCGTCCCGTCTCTGAGGGGCGGGAGTACGATGGCGCTGACGTTCACTGACGTCCTCAGCAGCTCAATCATCTGCTCGTGAGAAAGTGTTGCCACGGGAACTGAGCAGATTTCCACCAAGCGGCAGCCGGGGCGAAGACCCGCCTGCCAGGCGAAGCCGTGGGCCTCGACGTCGGCCACCACGCCCTCGAAGTTGACGTGAAAGCCCAGCTGACCGAGCCGGTTCCTCCTCAGAGTCACGGCTGCCCCCGCAGCGCCGTGGGTCACCGTCTGAAAGTTAGCATGACCGGGTTATGACGCGCTTAGGGAGGTGGTTGGAGAGGGGTCGGGGACCAATGAGAGCCCTGTTCACCTTCAATCGTTGCGTGATCTCCTGGGAGTCTTCCCAGCGGCCATCCCGTGTGGAAAACGCCACACAAAGTCCGTGTTGGTAGAACACCTGGATGGATCCGTGTGCGGTGTTCCAGCCAATCACGTCCCTGCATGAACATTGAAACACCACCTTTCTGCCCGCCTCCTCTATCAGCACCAGCAGCTCGCTGGAGACGGCCAGTCGGCAGGCGACTGCAACAGAAGTGCGGGGGTTGTGAACCGTCACGCTCCAGGTGAGGGCCCCTGCGCTCTGCAGGTAGGCCAGCGGATGCGGCGCCAGACGCTCCTTCTTCTTTCCGCCCAGAGAGATAAAGCTGAAGCGGACGCCGGAGGAGGAGTCCAATGGTGTCGTCGTTACAAAGCTGTTCACCAACTGCTTCAGCTGCTCCTTGCGAGCAAACGTCGCCATGGTGACAAACGACTCGGACTTGTGGGTGGCGTGTTTGGCGTTGATGATCTTGGTCAGCAGGAAGTCCACGAAGGCAGAGGAGGAAGGAGCCATCCAACCAGATGGGATTGATGGACCGAAGGGCGGGACGCCCCGGGACCTAGACACGGCAAGACTGAAAGACACGGCAACTTCACACCTGGAGTCAGACCTGGGACACCTCACTTCCTGTGGACAAAGTCTAACCTGTAACAGGTGTGCTGGGTGCAGGGTTGGTGGACTCTAACGATGATGAAGACATGCTGGAGGTCGGCACGGATGATCTGGGGCTTGAAGGGCGGAGCATCGGGTTCCTGGAAAATCACGGTGACATCGTTCCCAACAAGGTGTGACCTCAGCACCTGAAAATGAAAACCAACTTCACTGTGATGAACTCTGCAGTTCTCCTGTAGCGCTGTGGAACCCCGTATAGCAGAGCACCATGTAGTACCTGACCAGAACCATCGGCAGCAGTTTGTAGCAGGGCAGAAACATGGAATGTCAGCTGAAACTCTCCGAACATCATGGAAACAGTTGGACTTTCTGTTGAGTTGCCTGAAAGGAGACAGAAACGGATCCGGATTGCAAAGAGGTTTCAGTTGCAGTTTTATTCACATCCCTAGTCCCATCCTGACCCATCGGTCCCATCCTGACCCATCGGTCCCGTCCTGACCCATCGGTCCCGTCCTGACCCACCGGTCCCGTCCTGACCCACCGGTCCCGTCCTGACCCATCGGTCCCATCCTGACCCATCAGTCCCATCCTGACCCATCAGTCCCATCCTGACCCATCGGTCCCATCCTGACCCATCGGTCCCGTCCTGACCCACCGGTCCCGTCCTGACCCACCGGTCCCGTCCTGACCCACCGGTCCCGTCCTGACCCACCGGTCCCGTCCTGACCCATCGGTCCCATCCTGACCCATCGGTCCCGTCCTGACCCATCGGTCCCATCCTGACCCACCGGGTCCAATGGGACGTTGGTCCCTCTGCAGCTGGAACAGCTTCAGCTCTTCAGGCTGCCCACCAGGTCTAGCAGAGAGTTTATGGGGATTTCTGACCATTCTTCCAGAAGCACATTTGTGAGGTCACACACTGATGTGGGAGGAGAAGGCCTGGCTCTCAGTCTCGGCTCTGATTCATCCCGAGGTGTTCTGATCAGGTTGAGGTCAGGACTCTGAGCCAGGCTGTCCATCCTGTCTTTATGGACCTTGCTTTGTGCTCTGGTCCACTAAGGATCCAGATCCAAACTGTTCCCACTCAGATGGGATCCTGCACGTGTCCAAGATGTCTTGGTCTGCTGAAGCAGTCAGAGTTCTTAGTTCCTGGAACTAAGGGGCTCCTGAATAACAACCCCACACCATGAGCCCCTCTCCACCAAACTTTACACTTCGCACAATGGAGTCAGATGAGTGCCGTTGTCCTGGCAACCACCAAACTCAGACTCGTCCATCAGATTCCAAGATGGAGAAGTGCAATTTGTCCCTCCAGGGAACGTTCCTCCACTGCTCTAGAGTCCGGCGGCTTTACACCACTACATCCAACCCTTTGCCTCACTTGGTGATGTTTGGATTGGGTGCAGCTGGTCGCCATGGAAACCCATTCCATCAAGCTGTCTGTCCCTGAGCTAATCTGAAGGCCACATGAAGCCTGGAGGTCTGCAGTGATCGACTCTGCAGAAAGTTGGAGACCTCATCACACTATGAGCTTCAGCAACCGCTGACCGTCAGTTCACATGGCCGACCACTAGGTGGCTGAGTTGCTTCCATTTTCATATAATACGGCTGACTGTGGAATATTTAGGAGCGAGGAAATTTCAGGACTGGATTTGTTGCACATCCTATCACAGAACTCACTGAACTCCTGAGAGCGAAACATTTGTTCTCTAATGTCTGTAAAAACAGTCTTCATTCAAACACCTGTGACTAAAGGTGACTGGAACAACTGATTCCATTCATTTGGATGGGTGAAATATTTTTGGCAAATATAGTGTATGAATTAAAAAAAAACCTACAAAGGGGCCTGGATATTCCAGTCAAAGCCCGGGGATTAAGAATGAAAGAACTCTCTTCAGAGTGTATGGAGAGCCATTTCAGCCAAAATTAAATAAATAAATAAATGGGTGAAATAAAAAATGAGTAAAATAAATCAAAAAATGAAGAAAATGAGTGAAATAAATAAAACATTTGTTAAATAATTTTCATTAACCCCAATTTTTCATTTATTTATTTTTCATATTATCAATTTCCTTTTTTTCATTTATCTATTTTTAATTTATCCCTTTATCCATTTACCCATTTTTCATTAATCTATTTTTCATTTAACCACTTAATTTCCCTATTTCATTAACCCAATTTTTTCATTTAGCTATTTTTCATTTGTCCATTTTTCATTTATCCCTTTGTCTATTTACCCATTTTTCATTAATCTATTTTTTAATTTAACAATTTTTCAATTTCCTTTTTCCATTAACCTGATTTTCTATTTCCCAGTTTCATTAATCAATTTATCATATATCCCTTTTTTATTTACCCATTTTTCTTTTATCTATTTTTCATTTAACATTTGTTTGAAAAATTGTTACTTTTCCCATTTTCCAATTTCCCTTATTCATTTAGTATTTCCTTATTTTCTTATTTATCACATTCTATTTCCCCACAAAACTTGGAAAATATAAATGCAAATGAGGAGAGGCACGTCATCAGGCTACAACTTCCCCAATTGGTTGGTTAGCGTCACACCCATACTTTGCTTCAAGAAAGATGGCGACCTACTAACGGGTTATCAATAAGCTGAAGCTCGTTAACTTCATTAGAAAATAGTGTTATTACTCCTGACTTTAGTTCTCGTGTGGCCGCTCAGACAGAACGTGTTTCAGTTGGCGGCTCTCATGGACTCAGAGCTTCACCGTCGGGAGTTTTTATAGTTTGAACGAAGCGGCCGCTGAAGTTGGCTTACGATTGAAGGTTCGGGACACCTTCGTAGCTACCAGCTGTGATCCAACTATAAGGAGCAACTTTACTGTACATCGTAAGTGAACTGCAATATCCAGAGGCAGCTCTACGGAGCATCGACCTGAAAGAATGAGAGTGGAGAGCCTTGGAGATCTGCATCGGAGGCCATCTTTCAGACATGCACCGCTGCTGTCCGTCCAGGATCCTCCGGTTGCCCAGACGTTACACGGTAAGCTACTAACGTTGATGTTTGTTTTCCAACTACAGTCATATTTAATCAATAGGGCTCAATTACGATAACGGAAGGTTTTGAGTTGATCTTGGCAGCAGGTGACAAACTGAACGTCTCCAGGATGTTGAGACCAGCAGGTCCTCTGATCCAATACATCTTATTAAGGATAAAATCAACAAAAGGTGTTCAAATTAATGGCCCAACAAAATTAATAATCTCAGTAATAATTGTTTAAACAAGATGTGTGAATTTCTGTGCATTTCGGTACCATTACAAAAATAAAAAGGGACTCAAAGACCCTGATGAGCAGAGCGAAGTTTAAATTGGCTAATCAGCCACCTCTGTGTTAACCGAGAATTAAATATGAAGCCTGAAAACCTGATATCTTAACGGACTGAATCCGTTGTGTTTTTAGTTCATCTCTGCTGGGTTTGTGGGGCGCAAGCGGTTGCCACGGCAACAGGTTGATTAAACGACAGTAATAAGGTAGGAGAGGTTTAGATCGGAGGATTTCCTTGACCATTTGAAGTCCTTGTCTGCATATTTAGTTGTAAATATATTTTATACACTTCACTAATTTTGCACCATTTGGTTGTTTGTGTGTTTTTACAAAATCTCTCAGCGAGTCGCTGACCAACTCAGTCCTCATGTCATTATGCTACACTTATGTAGCACGTAGCTCTCCGTCGCTATGGTAACATCATGTCTGTCCTGTTTCTGTGAAAAGAAGATCCATCATCATCCATCATCATCCATCCCTCCAGCAGCAAGTCGTTGACCAACTCGGTCGTTATGCTACCCTTGGCTCTCCGTCGCTCGCCGTGTTCGTTGAGTTGAGCTCGATTCACTCAGATTATCTGAGTTGCCACATTAATGTGATGAGGAAACTGGGTCCTCCTGTCCCAGTTTCCTTACCTGATCTGAATGAAAATGAAACCCAAATGGGTTTTCCCACCTGCCTGAAAACAAGATGACTAGTAGCAGAACCTTGGTCCCTAACCCAGGACCTGCAGGTCTACTGGGTCAATCAGGGTCTAAACTTGTAGGTTCTGGGGAACATCATGATCCACTGAAGGTTCTGCTCAGGTGTTCTGGATAAGGGAACCATCGAGAATCTCCAGAACCTTTCGGACCTGGCCTGAGACATTGGTCTCGAACATCCGGGACCAAAATATTAGATATTTTGGTAAAATATCTAAAAGTGGACCTGACCTTGAACAGAACATATTTAGACCATAAGAAAGGAGGTTCTAGTACCAGAGTTCTGCTGGTCTTGGTGCTTGTAGAAAGTCTTCATCGGGTCGCTGTGGCCCAGCAAGTTTAGGAACTGGGTCAGGGCAGGACTGCTGGTCTCTCCCGTGTTCTGACCGGCCCGGCTCAACTGCAGGTCCACTCTGTGCTGGAGGATGAGCTGCGGGAAAACAGGAAGACGGAGGACGGATCAGAACCAGCGGGTCAAGAGTTGTGACGATAAACCTGTCGGTCCAACTCCAGTGTTTACGCCACATTTTGCTCTGCCAGAACCAGAACCGCCCGTCCTTTCTACTGCTACAAAGTCCAACACCATGTAGCTTTTAGATGTCAAAACGTGGATCAATCCAGCAGCACCAGAACCTCCACTGAACAGAACTGCCGACTGCGGTCAGGGAACCCAAATGAGTTCTGGTACTTTCTCATGTTTGCCTGGAGCTTTACAGTGTCCTGGTTCCGGTCCAACCACATTTAGTGTGATAATAGGGACCAGCAGAACCTTGTCCAGAACCGTGGAGAGAAAGGAAAACAATTCCTGCTTTTCAACACTATAAGGTCCGAAGGACTTCCAGAACCACCAGAACAGGCAGTAGGATCAGCAGACCCAGCAGAACCAGCTCACCTCCTGCTGGTCCAGTTGCAGCAGCAGGTCTGGGACTTGGGGGGAACGGCTCGCCGCTCGCAGACTCTGGATGTTGAGTTCTGGGACCACAAATTCCAGGACATCCTTCAGGGGAAGACCTCGACCCGTCCCGTGTTTGGATGAAGAAGGGACCGAGTCCTCCATGATGGATCCTCTCAGGGTGGACAGCTGAGGAGAAACAGGAAGCTGCTAATTAGGCCATGAGATCTTGCGCTGAACCGGGTCGGATGGATCAGTTACCTGGCCAGTCCGGAGGATGATCCTGTAGCAGAACCTGGTCGGGTTTCCTCCATCATCCACAGCGTCTCGACGGACGCTCAGAGAAACCGGACCGAACTTTGGATCAACGCCAAAATAATTCTGGTGATCTAGAGAGACACCAGCCAGGAAACGGGTCACAGAACCTGAAACAGCTAAACACTGGGAGCAGAACCAGTACTGGGACCAGGTCTTACCTTTGGTGTAGAAGTATTTCTGGTAGTACGTGGCTCCCAGGTCCAGGTACTCGTCTGTCCCCCTGAGGTCTGCGGGACAGCGCTTGCTTCCTGTGGACGCCTCCAGGACAGACACTGCAGCATTGGTGCCGGTGGAGCTGCCGGGCCGGGTCAGGTCCAAGTTCTGGTCCATTTCCCCTCCAAGCTCATTCAGGAAGTGAGGACAGGCTAGGACCAGAGCGCTGCTCCGCTCGTCACCAACCTGGTCCTCCTGTCCCACTAACGGCAGCAGATCAGGAGCTTCTGCACAGGGACGTCCCTCTGCTACAGAGACAAGGACACTCTGAACATCATAATGAGAGAACCACCTGTGAGGGGTCAAAGGGCAGCTGCTGTCCTGGTACACCTCAACACTGTTGGTCCGCTGAGGCCTCAGGCGGCCGAGGACAGACGTCTCCGTCTTCTTTCTGTGAACTCTGTCAGTATCCTGTCCTGGAATGAAGACAATGTCCCCACGTGCAATCTGGACAGCCGCCTGCAGGCTGGGAGAAAGCACGGCAGAGATGGCGTCAGGCTCAGGCATGGGAGGAGGAGCACTGGGCTCCTGGTCCAGAACCCCCCAGAACCCCGCTGAGCTCAGCAAGTCCACGCTGGACGAGCTGCCGTGTCTTCTGGTCAGCGTGGCTGCGGGACCGGCGTCCTCAGAACCAAAGTCAAAGTCACTGATGGTCGCCTCGCTGTTGCTCCTCTTCATCCTCACCTGGCCTGTCCTGAAGAACTGGACGCCGGTCTTCGACCCGCCTGACAGGTCCAGGTTGTCCTCCAGAAACTTCCTAGAAGGTCCATCCAACTGGCACGGTCCCAGCCTGTCGACTCTCGAGGAAGGCCGGGCGTTCCCTGTGTCCCGCTTCTTTGACCAGTTTGACACACGGGCGCGAACCCCCATCTGAGGAACAGCTGGAGATCCCTGGGTCTGTGGAGGACCCATGACCTCCAGAGACTCTCTCATCAATGAGTAGCGTCCAGGAAGTCTACCAAGATCTTTGTCCCAGTCCTGAATCAGAGATCAGAATTCCTCCTGCTGCTGTCTGTGGTCCAGTCGGTCCTCAGATGAGACATTCCTTTGGACCTGAAAGACAAAAAGAACAGATGAGGAACTGACGGTTCTGAGGTGAAAGGGCAGAACACCTGGGTTATGGCTGGAGGGAGGATGACAGCGTCAAGGATCTTAGGGTCAAAGTTCAATCTGAACAAAGTCCAACTTGTCCTGAGGAAAATTCCTCACACTTTTTTACACTATTCTGATACTTCATGGAACTTGGGAGTATTTCATAGTTTTCAGAAATAGAGTTAAATCTTCCATCTGTACTTTGGTGAGACATTCGTCCACCAGGAGGCCCGTCTCTGAACCTGTGGACAGACACGGCGTCCCCTCATCACCTGACTCCCAGTGGACGCTGGAGACGAGATGTCCACAGAGCTCAGCCTGGGGTTCTTCTGGTTCTGACCCGGTGGTGTGGGTCAGAACCAGCTCCAGGACAACATCAGTCCTATTTACTGATTCCAATCAGCTGATTGCTGTGTGACATCACTTCCTGTATTACAGAGCTGGATAACCCTCCAGGAAATCCTCTTCCTCATCAGCAGAACCGCTGGTTCTGGTGGACCTCCGCCTGGATGAGTCAGTTACTTAGTTCACCTGTAGTTTAACTAGTTGGTACTAGTTAGTTTAACTAGCTCGCCCAGCTAACCTAGTTCACCACTAGTTAGTTCAACTTGTGAGGCTCGGTTCTGTCTCAGAATCTGGATTCTGCTCAAGATGGGCCCAAACTGGACTAAACTCAGTCCGCAATGTCCGGTACCGAGCCTGGGCTCGGCGGGTCGTCTGAAGGGTCGCCAGTGTGCAGCTGGGAACATGTCCTCCAGGAACCGGTTCCGTCGGTCCAAAAGCACACAGAGGTTCTCCGGGAAGCTGGTTGATTAGAACTTCCAACCGAACCGACTTTAACATCGTGCACCGGCTGCAGAGTGAAACACTTTATTTACTAACGGAGCCCGAACACATCGGAACCGGAGGTTCGGAGTTCTGGGAGCAGATGAAACCAGTTTCCCATCAAGTTCGAACATTCTGGATGTTCTGATGCTAAACAAATCAAACAGACCCAAAAGGTTCTGAAAACACCCTCCGAACTCAGTAGAGTCCAAATGTCCCAGAACCACAACCAGGATCGAACTTCACACAATAACTCCTGGTTCTAAAAATGGTTAGAACCAGAACAACTCACCAATAACGCCATAAACACTCCCTGCCGAACCGGAACCACTTCCGGCAGGCTCTCCAGCTGGTACCGGGCTGAACTGGTCCCCTGAAAAACTCTGCTCCAGGTTCGGTTCTGTGGTTTCTGGTCCCGACTGGGAAAAGTCTCTCAGCTGTTTCCGGTCGGAGTTTCAACTGGTGCTGCCTTCACTTACGGCTCGGATTATTAACTACTTTGCTCTGAACATTCGCTCAAAAGATCCGTTTACCCTTCATCAGAACCAAGCCGCCACCACCACCATCACCATCACCATCATCATCATCATCATCATCATCATCAGAAGCTGCGCTTCATGAGGTTGAAAAAAGAGAACAAATATACTCTTTGCTGCCACCTGGTGGAAGCGAAGGGAAGCTGAAGAATTTATTGATCGGTGTTTCTATCCATCCATTTTCTAACACCTTGTCCCTCAGTGGGGTCAGAGGGTGCTGCTGCCTCTCCAGCTAACGTTCTGGGCGAGAGGCGGGGTCACCTGGACAGGTCACCTGGACAGGTCACCTGGACAGGTCACCAGTCAACACAGAGACACACAACCATGCACACACACACACACACACACACCTAGGGAGAATCTGGAGAGACCAGTTGACCTGACAGTCATGTTTCTGGACTGTGGGAGGAAACCAGAGAACCTGGAGAAAACCCACCATGCAGGGAGACCAGGAATCGAACCCAGAACCTTCTTGCTGCAAGGCAGCAGCTCTACCCACTGCACCACTGTGCAGCCCTCAGTGTTTCTAAATTATTATTAATAATAATAATAATAATATAAAGGTTAATAAATCGTTAACCTTTTTAAAGCTTTGGGGTTGTAAAACCTTCAACAGGATGAAAACCAGTCGAGGTGAAAAAGGCAACAGCTTCAGCAGATTTCCAGAGCTCTGAATGTTTTCCTTTAATTTCTTTGGAAATCAAATGTATAAACAAATATATGTAAATGTATATATACATAAATGCATAAGCATCTCAGAAGTTGCAGCTTCTGGCTCTTGGTCACATCAATGGTCAGGCAGACGTCAGCTTCAGAGAGCATCTCCTGCCTGCTCTCCTCTGACTATAGCACAGAAAGACATGCAGAGACCCGAGGAGAGACTAAGACTTGATGGACACACAGGAACTCTGAGCCTGAAGCCGACAGACGGAGACGTGTTGCAGCCTGAAACAGAACAGAAACGGTTACGCCCTGTGGACCAGAACCTGTTTCTGGAAGAGCAGAACGAGTCTCTAGATCGGCTTCATGTCGATTCAGGAAAAGAACTGGAAGGACGACACCCGCTGGAGACGCTCAACGTTTTATTTAGGTTTTCTGCAAAACGTTCTGCATTGTGTTGATCAAGTCCAAAGGACTCCAAAGCTTCCCCCATCAGTGACCTCTGATGAGGGAGAGCCACTGCATCATAGCCGCAGCTGAACTGGACCGGTGCATCAGAAATCCATCCCTAGTTTATGAATCCGTCTCCCTAAAGGGTTGATTTGCCCCTTTCCTCGTCTTGTCAGATCCAGCTGATCTGATTGGCGGTTTGATCACCAACAGCTGGCGGCAGGAAGCCGGGCAGACTTCAGTTTTTGTCCGGGGTTCCAGATGTCTCTGAACTCTGTCTCCAGGCAAACTCCAGGAACCTTGAAGATGGACACAGCTGAAAAACAGCAAATTATACTTTCATTCAAGTAATGTGGATTTTCTTCTGTGTATAAGATGTGATGCTGACGTTAGAAGGTCCTGAACATGATCTGGTCATGCAGAAGCCGCTGATGGTTAAAAACCTTCTGAACTCTCAGTGAGGAGACGCAGCCTCTCCGCTAAGCTCCGGTTGTCCTGACAGCTGGAAGTGCTGCCCCCTGCTGGCTTTAGAGACTGGCCAATCAGAGCACAGCTTTACTTGGACTGTTAAGCCAACCTGTTCACAGGTGGAGCTTATAGTGGCTACATTTAGCAAATCGGAATATAAAATCTCTGCACCATGGTTCTATATTGAACCCTCAGTATTACACATTCATCTGAAAATAATTTGTTTGTAGCTCGTTAGCAGGTGGTGGTCTTACCGTCTCTGAGGTGCATGATGGGAGCAGGAAGCGTGCTAAAATATGGATGCTGCAAAGCCTCCTGAGCTGAAATCCGTTCCGTCGGAACCAGCCTGAGCATCTTCTGGGCCAGGTCACCAGTCTTACAGGAGAGCTGCTCCAACCTGATGCAGAGGAGCAGAGACTGAGCATAAAGCATGTTAGCAGCTCCTCCATCCATCCATTTTCTAACACCCTTATCCCTCATGGGGTCAGGAGGTCCTGGTGCTGGAGGCACCAGCACCAGGCCAGAACCACACTGCTCTTCCTGAATCCGAGGTTCGACTATCCGACAGACCCTCCTCTCCAGGACGCCTGAATAGACCAGGGAGGCTTAAGAGTGTGACCCCCTTGTAATTGTATGCCTAAAAGTATGAAATCTTTGTGGGATTTGAGTTTTTTTAAACAGGATGGGGCCTGTTGTCTGGTCTGGGAGAGCATGAGGTGCCAAGGAAGCTCAGAGCTGCTGCTGCTGCTTTAAATAGTTTTAAATCACTTGTTTTCTAATTGTTATGATGTGCTTGATGTGCCTCTGATCCAGAACAGCTGATTCACATAGTTGCATGACCTTCTGCAGCCATCAGTCCTGCAGGAGGCTGTTAATCACCACAGATTGAGTTTTATCTTTAGGTTTTCTGATACACAGAACTTTATTTTAAATATTGATTCCCTCATTTTAACATGAGTGCAGCATCATAAATGCTACATTATGCTGCAGCTTGATGGGTAAATGTTACTGTCCATGTCAACTAAGATAAATATTAATTAATATTCATTAGTGTGTCTTCATTAATTTAACTGAGTACATGGGGAATGCTTTGTTTGTTCTATAACCACCATTTAATATTTCAATGTGTTTCAGAACGTTTCTAATGTTCATCATCTTTCTAACCCTTCCTCACTCTCATCTCTGTGTCTCAGCAGTTTGACCCAAAGCTAGCTGACCTCAGGGAAAAGGTCAGGAAGTGGCTTCATTAGGCGCCACAGTGGGAGGAAGGAGCCAAGGAGCCAAGGCACCAAGGAGCCAAGGAGCCAAGGCACCAAGGAGCCAAGGCACCAAGGAGCCAAGGAGCCAAGGCACCAAGGAGCCAAGGAGCCAAGGCACCAAGGAGCCAAGGAGCCAAGGCACCAAGGAGCCAAGGCACCAAGGCACCAAGGAGCCAAGGCACCAAGGAGCCAAGGCACCAAGGCACCAAGGAGCCAAGGTGACACCAACCAGAGTCGGACCTGTTACCCAACTAGTCCTGTTTCCTGGTTCTTACAGAACAAGCTGAACCTCCTGGACCTTCATGGACAACAGACTGATGTTCAGACAGTCAAATACGTTTACAGATCTATGACTGTTTTCTTATATAAAATGTTATATCAATCCCATGTTGCCTTTTAAAACCTTTTGTACACACAGTTTTGGTAATGTAAGATCATTTTGAACAACATATTCCCATCATCTGCCAATAAAATAGTGTTTAACGCCAGTGAAGAAACTTTCAGTGGTGTGTTATGATGTAGACCTACTGGACCAAAACATTTACATAAATCTTTGGCTTTTCCACATAAAATCAACCCAAATGTTCATGCAGATCCACATTCAGATGCAACATTGAAATAGTGTCAGTTATGGTTGAAACGTAGATTCAATGTTTCTGCCTGATTTCACTCCTATTGAGCCTCTGGACTGTAACCTGCTGCCAGTGTCCGAATCTCACTGAGGAAGAAACTGCATCAGGTTTCTATCACTTTAATATTTCTGTATTTTATATGTGCATATAAAATACAAAGTAAGTCAATAGAGTTTAATTTATCCTTTTTATATCTGCGTCATGTGGATCTCATTTGGTTGGTGAGAGAAAAAGTAGATGCTGGTCTCAAAAAGTTTGGGCAGCCCTGGTTTAGTTTAAGACTTTTTACATTGTGAAGTACTATTTAACCCAGAGTTTCTCAGTTATTTTCTGCCATGCCCCTCTGGGGATCATTATTTTACTGTTCATATTTAATTACCTGTGCCAACCAGACTCCAGCATTGTATGACCTTATTATCAAAACCGCTGTTTTATTGTTCCAAGGCCCAAAATAATTTCCAAAATCAGTTTATTAAGTGAATCACTAGCAGTTAGTGATTCACCAGGATGTGCATTTTAGACTTCATACAGGAAAACTTTTAACTAAGTGTTGGCCACTGTCAGCTTCTTCAGTTTAGACAAACTATAAAGATTTTAACATAAAAATTTGCAGCAATATTTTCAGGTTGTCAGATGATATGAAAAGTGTATAACATTTTGCATTAATAAAAATAAAGGTTTCGTCTATTTCCTGGCCTTTTTCTGTGAGCTACAGTTACTTGCTTATGATGGAGTTTAAGGCTCTGAGTTTTTGATTTGTTTTAAATACGAGTAAAGTTGGACGAGAATAAAGTCGTAATTTTATGAAAACTTTTAACTCTACTGAGCTAAATTAGGGAACACTGAGTGTTTTGTTGGGTTATAGTTGGTAGCCTGGCCATAAAACTGTCATGCTTGCTTTACTGACCTCTGCTGCCGTTTTGTCTTTCACCGTCAAACTTCTTTAATTCTCCTCTATGATGGTAGACATATTTCAAAACACCCGCTCTTGTGTCATTCTCTGTTTTTTCCAAGTCCACCTCGCTGCAGCAAACAGGAAGGGGCGGGACGGACCGCTGTCAGTCTCTTACCTTATTTGGAAATGGGACCATTGCACTCCGGAACTGAAGGGGGCGCTATTTCCTATATTATCCGCGGCCTCCCGTTTTTATTTTCTTTTGAAATCTGCGACAAATCTTCATTTTTGAGAAGGATTTTCACTCTCGGCATGTATTTGAACTTCTCTCTTTTATTTACTTCACAGTTTTTAACAAATTCTGTAGTTTTCGGTGAACTTCTAAATCTGCTCCTTAGTCACATCTCTTCGGGCCCGCTACTGCCTCTAGTGGCGTGGGGAGGTAACACAACTAATTAATTAATCACTAAATCAGAATACCACAAAGTCTTTATTACTTATTATGGGTTCTGTCATTACTGGAACAGTAAAAGATAAATTCCCTCACAGAAGAACAAGAACAGAAAGTGATTAAAGTTTCTCTCGATGGCCGACCTGTTGAAACATTTAACATTCCTTGTGTCGTTCCTGGACAGTCAGCTTAGCTTAGCTGGAAAACTGACTACATCGTTAAGAACTGTCCTCAGAGACTCGACCTTTAACATGACCTTGTTATCTTGGGCTGACCCAACTAGAGGTTGTTGAGTTCAAATGTTAAAACATTCTAACTTGAGTTTTAACTCAAGTTTTAACCTTTTATCTCGGCTGGTTTGGTCACATGAGCTGCAGACTAACAGACAATCTTTTAAGAATAGTTTGAACGGCAGGTACATGAAACCAAAAACATCTCTGTCTCAACTGTTTGCTGAAAGCATAAATCCTCGTTATTCATCAGTTTAAACCTCTGAGCTCATGAAGACGTTACTTTATTTTCCTCTGGCAACTAGGAGCATCTATTAGACGTCATTTATTGACAGAGCAATAATTATTCTTAACCAAACTAAATAACATTTATCTATAGGCTGCTTAGTGTTTTGCTTTACTCACAAATTGTTGATAATGTGATTCTATGATTCTATGAAATCGAAGGAAAGTTTCCCCCTTGATTTATTAAATAATTTCATTAAATTTTTCCTATATATAAGACTCTACCAACAAAAAGTCTGTCAGAATAATAAACACGGCACTGTAAAAACAGAAAAGTGAATTTTTGCTTGTATCTGTTTAACAACCTGGCTTGTTGTTCTTCTGTACCTAATTCATTTGTTTGTTATCGACTTTTGCTCAACTAAATTTCTTACGTATAGATTGCAAATGGTATTTTTATTATAGTTGATCAGGCTTTTTTCATGTCTCCTTCTTTCTTTTGTTCCTCCCATAATTGATGGAGATATACAGATATTATTTATAATGTATAAAAGTATTGTCATTTAATTAGCTCTACATCCTTAAGAAAATGAAAAAAAGTTTTATAAGATAATTAATCTTTCATCTTTATCTTTTATTTTTTGCCAGTAATTCTGAAATGAATAGTAAATAATAAAAACGTTGCGGTATTCTGATTTAGTGTAATTAGATTAGCTGTGATACCTCCCCACGCCACTAGAGGCGGTAGAGGACCCGAAGAGATGCGACTAAGGAGCAGATTTAAAAAACGACTGAATTTGTTAAAAACTCTGAGCTGTGCTGAAGAAAATAAAAGAAAGAAGTTCAAATACATTCTGAGAGTGAAACTTCTTCCTAAAGATAATAATAATAATAATCAATTTAATTTATAGCGCACTTTTCATTAATAAAAATCTCAAAGTGCGACATGGTGCAGCTAAAAACAGATAAAATCAACAATCAAAAACAATAAAAAAGTCATTGAAAAGTGGAGGATTCTTGTCTAAAAAGAAAAGTTTTAAAATCGGACAATAATTGCTGGGCTCTCAAAGAGTCCGGGAGAAAAATCATCCACAGACGAGGAGCCACAGCCAAAACCTGATCACCCAGAATCCTTAGTGTGGATGGAGGAAGGTGGAGAAGATTACAGGCTGGGGATCAGAAGAGTCTAGAAGTTGAATGTGAAGTAAGGAGGTCCTTCAGGTAATCCAGAGGTTCCATACAGACAGTGATGGAAAAGATGAAAATAAATCACAGAGTTCAAAAGAAATTAAAACGGAAGGCCGTGGATAATGTAGGAAATAGCGCCCCCTTCAGTTCTGGAGTGCAATGGTCCCATTTCCAAATAAGATAAGAGTCGTTCGTCCCGCCCCTTCCTGTTTGCTGCAGCGAGGTCCTTCTCTTTACTACAGGGCCTGGAACAGGCAGCCTGTTGATTAGTTAGAAAACTGCTGCCACCTATTGACCGGAAGCTTGTTTATCAGCTAACATGAATAAAGACATTTATAAAGTCCTGCTCCTCGCCCCCCCTGACACTTCGCACGCCCCCCTGTGGGGGGAGGGGGGCTATTTGAGAAGTACTGATTTAGACCAATATTATACTTGTTAGTTTATTATTCAGAGAAACCTCTATTACTTTTCCCAGAAAAACTACTTCTATTATAAATGATGGCGTACTTATAGTACTTGCAACCCAGAAAAGGAATTTGAACAAACTTATAATCCAGATGACTCAACATTATCAGAACAAGAACCCAGAGAAAAACCCCACTAGTTTATAAATTACGGACCACTTATTCTTAAACATGGGGAAACAATATGTAGTTTTATACTTTTTCTTCTTTTGCTCTTTCCTTTGGTTTGTTATTTTGCTTCTATTTCCTTCTAATTCATGTAAAGCAATTTGAATTGACTTGTTGCTGAAAATCTGCTGTATAAATAAAATGACCTTGTCTTAGCTTAGCTTACCTTTTCCAGACATCTGTAAAAAGCTTCGGCCTGCAGTCAATGAACCTCTCTAAGGTGAAAACAGAAATGTAAGTTAATGTGCTGCGTACTGTCAGCATGTGGACGTAGACAGGTGAGCTCACCTGGTCTGTAATTAGGCAGCAGACTGACCCCAGGCCAGCTGTCCTCTGATGGGACGCCCAGAACCTGCAGAAGACCACCAACACACGGCCGCCACAAAACCAAAGCCTTTAAGGTGGTGCTTAACGGAGACCCGATCAGAACTTGGTGAACTCACCGTCCAGATGTTCTGCAGCTGCTCCAGCTCATCAGAACCTCCGGCGAACGCTGGCGATCCCTGCAGCATCTCTATGAAGATGCAGCCCGCCCCCCTGATTGAAACAAAGCAACCCTTAGTGATCATGGGAGCGGCGGCGGCGGCGGCAGCGGCGGCGGCGGCGCTCACCACATGTCCAGGGCCGTAGAATAGTGGATGGATCCCATCAGAACGTCGGGGGGCCGATACCACAGCGTCACCACCTCGGAGGAGAAGTTCTGGGCGGGAATGGACTTGGACCGGGCCAGCCCTGCACCATGGAGTCCCTCAGGGTTAAAAGCACAGCAGAGGCCTGTGCTTTTTCTAACAGTGAAAACACTAAATATTTTGTGCTACAGTGTAAGAAATGAAAGGTTGAATTTACTTAACCAAGTTATGTCAATGGTTCCACTAAACCTGGTTCATTAAATGTAAAGAGTTTCACATTTTCAACAAAATCATTAGACAAACAAACTCAGTTCAGCAAATTCAACAGTTTAGACCAGGGGTGTCAAACTCCAGTCCTCGAGGGCCGGTGTCCTGCAACTTTTAGAAGTGCCTCTGCTGCACCACACCTGAATAGAATAATTAGGTCATTAGCAAGGCTTTGGAGAACTGAGGAGGTATAATTAAGCCATTTGATTCAGGTGTTTTGTACCTGTGGCACATCTAAAAACTGCAGGACAGCGGCCCTTCAGGACTGGAGTTTGACACCCCTGGTTTAGACTAAAGTCTGTTTAACTTGATGCTGGAGTTAAATTCACAGTTTGTTCAACATTAAGTTATAATGAGGGTTTAGAGGAACCAGTTGACAGAACTGAGTTCATTAAAGGAAACATTCAAATTATTTTTGTTTCATTGGATTAATTAGACAAATCTAACTCACTACAACATATTATATAAAGTGAAATTTAAGAACAGTGACGTCAAACCCGGTCAAGCAGAGACAGTTTCTTCACTTTCCTTAAGTAAAACAATTATTTGCAGAGCAGTCATGAAAATAATCATCCATGTCGCTCATGGTGTGTGAATTCAAATATTAAACTTAAACAATTCAATAAGCGCCTTATTCATGATTTCTGCATAGACCAAGATTTGGTGTTTATGTTTTAGACTTAAACGTCTTAAAACCAATTATTGAGTCGAATAAAAAGTGGTTTAATTAGTTGCTGCTGCTGCTGGTGGCCCAATGCATTGTGGGAAACCTTGCTGGCCGAACTTTACTGTCACATTTTCAAACATTCATCAGTACTTACTGCTTTCAAATGCTTCACTTTTTCCATTGACTTCATTTAAATAGATTATGAGATCAAGCATTTTTATCCAAAACTTCATTTCCAGGAAATGAAACTCTGATGATGCTTGTTTTATGTTCAGATTAATATTTAAAATTCCATTTTATGCTGACCATAAGCACGTTTCATTGTTTTTACATAACATGCAAATAAATATTGTCCCTAGTTGCTTTCCGTATTGCGTCATCACAGTAATTGGGTTAACCTAGTTTACTTCCACATGAAACGTCACCAGAATCCACAGATTAAGCAAAGATTTTGTTTTATTATTTTAATTATTTTTGGTATTTTTCAGCTCAGACTCCATTTTTACTCTAATTTCTACAGTTCATGCTAGCAGCACTTCATCCTGGTTTGGTGTTAAAAAAACAACTAAAACTGTTTTTTGACACCAAAAGCAGCTTGGAGTGCTGCTGCCCAACTGTACGCAGTTGGTGTGAAAACGGAAAACAACTAGGGACAACGTTAATTTGCATAAATACCCATTAGAGTTAAAGCGACAGGATGACTTTACAAAGTAATTTGCACATTAAACCAAGTCCACCTCGCTGCAGCAAACAGGAAGGGGCGGGACGGACCACTGCCAGCCTCTTACCTTATTTGGAAATGGGACCATTGCACTCCGGAAGTGAAGGGGGCGCTATTTCCTATATTATCCGCGGCCTCCCGTTTAAATTTTCTTTTGAAATCTGTGATGTAGCTTCATCTGTAGGAAAGAGTTTCACTCTCAGCATGTATTTCAACTTCTCTCTTTTATTTACTTCAGCGAAGCTCACAGCTTTTAACAAATTCCGTAGCTTTCTGTGTTCTTCTATATCTGCTTCTTAGTCGCATCTTTTCGGGCCTGCAGTGCTACTGCCTCTAGTGGCGTGGTGGTAGCACAACTAATGTAAATACATTACTAAATCAGAATACCAAAGTCTTTATTATTTACTATTAATTTCGCCATTACTGGCAACGTGAAAGATAAATTATCTTCTAAAATACCATATTTTTCTTCAGGATGTAAATTAGGTGACATAAACAACACCTTTATACATTATAAATAATATCTATACATCTCCACTTATAGGAGGAAGAAAAGAAATAAGACATGAAAAACAACATTATCAACAACAATAAAAATACCATATACAATGTATACATAAGAAATTTAATTTAGCAAAAGTCAATAATGAACAAATTAATTAGGTTCACAGACGAATAACCAGGATTGTTAAACAAGCAATAATCCACATTTTTGTTTTGTTGGTAGAGTCCAATATATGGGAAAAATATGATTAAACTATTTAGTCTTTGAGGTGGAAATTTTTCTTTGACTCTAAAACAATAAAATAAAACTAATTAATAGAATCATAATATAAACAATTAGTGCATCAAGTAAACACTTAGCATGCTAAAGATAAATGTTATTATTTAATTTGGCTCAGAATAATTATTGCACCGTCAGTGAATGACGTCTAATAGATGTTTTATATTAACCAGAGGAAACAGTGACGCCTTCATGAGCTCAAACTGAGGAATAAAGAGGTTGGATGATCAGTTTAGACAGATGTTTTTGGTTTCAACACTATTTACCTGATATTTCTGCTGCTCATGTCATCAAACCAGCCGGAGATGAAAAGTTAAAACTCAGCAGTTAAAACTTGAGGTGACTTAAAACTAAAGTTAAATTTTTAAGTTTTAACATTTTAACTCATTGTTAAAATGTTAACATTACTTAACTAGAGGTAATGTTAGCTAATGTTACCTCTAACTAACTAGAGGTTTTGCGCGAGTTGCACTTGTTATGTCACTGGGTCTTAAAAGATAAAGTGACGTTTCTTAAAAATGTAATCAGTGTTTTCAGCCAAGTTGAGCTGATTGTCCAAAAATGATCCAAGGTATTTAAAACTTTCCACAGTTTCAACAGGTTGGCCAACGAGTGAAACTGGAACCACTTTCAGGTTTTATGTCATTTAATTAGCTCTACTTCCTTAAGAAAATTAAAAAGTTTGGTGTTTTGTGAGGGATTTTATCTTTTGTGGTTCTAGTTATGCGAGAATTAATAAATAATAATAAAGACTTTGGTATTCTGATTTAGTAATGTATTTATATTAGTTGTGCTACCACCACCACGCCACTAGAGGCAGCAGCACTGCAGGCCCGAAAAGATGCGAAAAAGTAGCAGATTTAAGTTCACAGAAAGCTACGGAATTTGTTAAAAACTGTGAGCTGCGCTGAAGTAAATAAAAGAGAGAAGTTGAAATACATTCTGAGAGAGAAACTCCTTCCTACAGATGAAGCTACATCACAGATAAAAAGATAATTAAAACGGGAGGCCGCGGATAATATAGGAAATAGCGCCCCCTTCACTTCCGGAGTGCAATGGTCCCATTTCCAAATAAGGTAAGAGGCTGACAGTGGTCCGTCCCGCCCCTTCCTGTTTGCTGCAGCGAGGTCCTTCTCCATTAAACAGATGAAACAAGTAACATCACATTTTAAATTTCTTAGCGTGTAAAGCTGTCAGTCTGTAGGGGGCGCTCCTCACCGAAGTCGGCCAGCTTGAGCTCTCCCAGGTAGCTGATGAGCAGGTTGTGGGGCTTCAGGTCTCGGTGCAGGATCCTGTGACCGTGGATGTAGCTGAGGGCGCGCAGCAGCTGGAACATGAAGATCTGCATGGAAGAACAGCATCAGTGCAACATGCTGTTCCTGCAGCGCCCCCTGCTGCTGTGTGTGCACATACCCGCACGTTGTGCGAATGAAGTCCTCCTGGGTGCTGCGTCATGTACTGGGCCAGATCTGTCTGCTGCAGCAGCAACACAAGGATCAGAACGCTTCAATGTACCAGTGTGGGCTGCACTGCCCCCTGCAGGAAGACAGCAGCTACTACACTAACACCAGACAAATACGAGTCAGCGAATCAGAGCTGCTGGAGATCCCGAAACATCAAACATCTGCTGCCAGCTCTAAACATTTAGCTCAAATCAACATGGCCTGACTGAGATTGTATCTGCAGCGCCCCCTCAGGTCAGACTGGGAACTGCTGCATAAGAGACAGGGCCTTCCTCACCACATATTCAAAGACGAAGGTGAGCGTCTCTCTGGTGTGGATGATGTCATGCAGGAGGACAATGTTGGCGTGTTTCAGATGCTTTAAGAGAGAGGCTGTGGCGCGCACACACACACACACACGCACACACACACACACACGCACACACACACACACACACACACAGGTGAGTGCAGACACATATAGACTCAGGCGGGTGGTGTACAGATCTCATTGATCACCTTCTCTGATGGCGGTGAACGGGATCCCCTCGTCTGTCTTCATGCGGATCACCTTCAGAGCCACCAGCTGGCCGTTGATCCTAAACAGAAAAACGAGTCGCAACGAGACCTCCGTGATTTTCTCCCACTTAGAAATCATGGAGTTCTGAAATGGTCGTCTCAGGTCCACGTCTACTACTGTAAGAGACGCAATCTAAAATCCATCCGGAAATCACAATGTATGTTTTTTTCAATAATTTATTTGTGTTTTACTCGGTGATGTCATCATACATGGACCATCTGACCTGCTTATGCCCTTGTAGACGGAGGCAAACGCTCCTTCTCCCAGCTTCTCCAGACTCAGGTACGACTGGGCCGCTCCAAACTCCAGACCCGCTTTCTGAGCACAGCGCAAACATCAAGATTCAGTTTCTGAAGAACATGAGGCGGCCTGCATCACACACGTCATGACATCATCAGCTGACCCAGGTGAAGACTTCCTGTGCAGTCGCTGCTCTTAGCGGGTCACTGTTGCTTCGTCCTCTTGGAATCCTGAGCCGTCGGACCTGCAGCGTGTGGAACCAGTCAGGCTGAGATCCAGACGGGTCGGGAGCTTCATGATCCACCTGAGCACACAGACAGAGTTCACACGCAGGGAAGAGGGCAGCTGGACAGGTACAACACAGCTTTAGGACAACCCAGGTACACAAAATGAGGAAATAAAGCTCATACATGGAGTTGATAAGAACCTACCACCTTAAAACTATGGTTCCACCTTAAACTCCACCTCATTCAACTCCACCTTCACCCTGCTTGCTCTGTTTTTGTTCTGCTTTTTTGGAGATTTCCATGGGGGAATAATTGTAGAGTGTTAAACAGAAAGTCCAGAAAAAGACATGAACTCCTGCTTTTGGGCTGAAAATGTGAGCTTTCGAATTATGGCAGAA
>NC_088830.1:34504722-34522222 GCF_904066995.2 Poecilia reticulata | reverse complement strand
GCAGGGGGCGGGGCTTCAGTCCCATGACTCAGTCTGATTGGTGGACTGAACACACACACACACACAGTTGAATGATAAACCTTTATTAACAGATCATTGCAGGAAGTAAACAGCTGAGGAACCAAAGCAGGTTGATCAGAAACCAATAGTCACTAATTAATCAATAATCACAGAGCTGCTACATAACAGAGTGAGTTCGTACAAAACATCAGAGAGCAAACAGGAAGTCAGTTGTCAGCAGGAGTCCTGGAGGCCGAGCGACTGGAAAGAGAGGAAAAACCGTTAAAGCCGTCATAGATTTATTGATTATAGATCATAGTTTCTGGATCTAGTGCTCTGCCTGAACCCAAGCAATTTAAGGAAGTGTTCCCACCGACTCGGCCCGTTAGACCGGAGGACAGGTACTTCTGACCTTTGACCCCTTGCTGCCTGACAGAGGACTGAATACCGAGCTACGCAAAGGACTAAAGCAGCAGCTGCTGAGGCTGACCCCCATGACCTCCATGACCCCCATGACCACAGACTTGAATATGCAGATGCCTCATTGGAAGCCGACTCCTACGGCGATCGATCGGAGCTCCATAAATTTTCGTACTTTTTTGTCTATACAATAAAATACCTAAATATTTTTCTTCATATCTTGAAATGCCAAATGCATGTTGAATTATGAAATCATGCAAATGTTTATAAATACATCCCTGTAAAGATGTGTGTGTGTTGGTCAATGTCAATATAAAAAGGATTGATGAAAATCAGATGTATCAATTAAAAACATTGTGCTTTTAGTTCAGAAACCCAAAACAATGAAATATTCAGATCAAAAAGTTAGAAACCTTTTTTAGTGAACATTTTATTCCCAGACATAAGAGAGAGAGAGAGAGAGAGAGAGAGAGAGCATTTACTAAAACAGGGCGGCAGATACGCCCCATCCAATATGGCGGACGCTGTGACGTATTGCACGGGCCGACCCGCTCAATGAGGCATCTACGTATTCATGTCTATGGACAGGACCGCCCTCGATGACCTCTATGACCTCTATGACACCCCTCTGGTCTCACCTTCTGGCCCGAGATCCGGAATGAGACCGGCCCATGGATCCGGACCTGCAGAGACAGAACCGTCGGTCAAGGTGAACTCCGCACTGAGCGTGCTCAGAACAGCCGCACCCACCTGCTGCGGCACTTTGACACCGACCGGGACCGGGACCTCCCAGGAGAACCGGACCGCAGCCTTCTGGGTGAACCGGACCTGGATCTTCTGGGTGAGCTGGACCTGGATCGCCGAGGAGAGGACCTGGATCTGATGACATCACAGGGTCAGAGACCAGCGCCGTGGTTCCGGACCAGCGGGTCGACAGAACTCACCTCCTCCCTCGACTCCGGCTGCGACTCCGGCTCCGGGAATACCGCCTCCCCCGGGACCTGGACCGGGACCGAGACCTGGACCGGGATCTAAAGCGTATCGCATCATGAGACCAGAGCGGACAGGTGGCGTGACCTCAGGGGGGCCGCGGCGTACCTGCTGCGGTGGCCGCGGCGGCCGTAGCGGTGGCAGTCATAGGCGTAGTGGCCTTTCTGTCCGCACTCGTAGCACTTGTCGTCGGGGTCAAACGGTCGCCGTGGCGGCGGCCTCTCATAGCGGGAACGCCGCGGCATCCCGTTGGACGGCTCCACCCGGACCCGGCTGCCGCAGATCACCCTGAAACACGCCGACAGCCGGTCAGTCCGCCGCCGCGCCCGGCTCACCTGTGCACCAGGGCGGTACCCACTTCCCGTCCAGCCCTCGGACGGCGTCCTCGGCGTCCCTGGAGTCCTCGAATTCCACGAAGGCGAAGCCCGGTGGGTTCCTAGCGATCCAGACGGTTCTGAGAGGTCCGTAGTACCCGAAGGCCCGCTCCAGCTCGGCCTTCCCAGCGCCGGTCCCCAGGTTCCCCACGTAAACCTTGGACTCTGCAGACAGGAGGCAGCATCAGAGGGCGGAGCCAACACCTCCAACAGCCAATCAGAGAACAGGAACATCCTGCCACAGACGGAGGCGGGGCCAGAGCCAACAGAACCGTCAACCGAACCACCAACAGAACCATCATCAGAACCGCAGTGTGTAATATGCTATAATAATTTGCACTAATGTTATCCACTCCGTAAAATAAATATGAAGTATGTGATGGTGGGCGGGCTCAGCTGCTCTCAGCTTGTTGCTGTAATTTCCGGTGCGCCACAAGGGGGCAGCATCCTCTCACCTGTTGGCTACTTGCTGAACCAGACTCCGGTATATTTCCCGCTAATTTAACAACTTCCGCCTGTTAATCAAACCTATTGATCTACGCCTGTGATCACATGAAACAAACACCACGGACAACACCTGAGGACACGTGCAGCAGGTACAACAGTGACGTCACAGACGAATGTTAGCCGTTATCCCTACTTATAGCTTGCTAGCTGCGAAAACTCTCCGAAACTATCCAGTGAGAGAGTACCGGACGGTTTTACGGACCGGTACTGATTAAGAAGAAAGTCACAGCGGGTTACCTCCTCCGTAGCGCCCGAAGCGGGACATTCTGACACCGGACGGTTCTGATCGGTCCGCGATCAGGTTAGCTCTGCTGCTAACTGCTCACTGATCCAGCGCCGGAAACAAAGTAAGCCTTTTCCGGTTGGATTTCAGTGTAAAAGTTTGGTTTGATTGAACTTTTAATTATTATATATAAAATACATATATATATATATATATATATATATATATATATATAATTATTTTAATTTGAACGGAATGTTGTCCAGTTCCAGGAGTGTGTGCTATGGTTCTGCTTATGAAAAGTTCTGTTCACTTTAAATCAGTTCATTAATTCTGATTTCATCATCTGTCTGTATGGGGCTGTGGAGCCGCAGTAAACTGAAGGACCAGTAGAACCTGCAGTCTGGTTCTGGTAGGAACATCTGGACCAGTCAGATCTCTGTCAGACAGGCCGATACTGAGTTCAGTCAATTTATACAGTTCAGTTTATAAAGACGGAAAACCCTAGTAAAAAAAGTATGTTTTAGTATACTAAATTTTAACACACTTTATCATACTTTGATTGATGTAATTAAACTGTACTAATTTGGAACAACGTTTTTGTGCTTAATATATTTTAAAAAGTATTTTAATAGCATTAAATTACAGTTTTTAGTGTACTTAGTATACTTTAACGTACTTTTTTGGAACAACTTCAAAAATACTTTTTATGTACCATTATATATTTTGAGTGTACTAATTCTGTCATAGAATTATATTAAAAATATACTTTACATATATTTTTAATATACTACTAATATATTAGTAATGTATTTAAATGACACTTAATTTTTATTTTTTTATTCAGTTGTTAAGATGCAAGTTTAACTTAATTTTGACATTATTCTCTGTAATCATGGAGACAATTTCCCACCTGGACAAACGTCTTCTTTTCTTTTTCACCTCGTCTTGTTTATAACACATCGCTGCTCAAAATCTGCACCTCATGTAAAATCTTTAGTTTGAACATTAATTTTCCCTCCAAAGGAAATCAAACCTCGCCGTTTCTGTTCCAGGCCTGCAGGGGGCAGCAGCGGCTGCTTGTGGAGCAAAAGCGGAACTCTTGTGTTTGTCATGTTTCCTTCGGACTTCTGCAGCGCGGGACCGGTGTTCAGAAGAGAGCTGATGACTGACTACTGATCAGAGGACCGTGATGCAGTGCGGCTGGCTTCATTCAGGTCCGCAGCTGTGGCTCCGCTGCGTCCACAGACAGGTGAGGGTGACGGCGGGAAAGCAGCGGGAGGAGCACAGCGGCTGGCTGCTGACCGTGGACCCGGTCTCCCACAGGTGAGACACACGTCACCACCTCCGGTCAGGGGCGCTGAGGGTGTTCTTCCGGCCCACGTAATGCTTCAGAACCAGCTTGTGGTTCTGATGTGGTTTTGATTCCGTCTCCAGTGTGGTTCTGATGTGGTTCTGGTTCTGTCTCCAGTGTGGTTCTGATGTGGTTCTGGTTCTGTCTCCAGTGTGGCTCTGGTGAGCTTCGGGGAGGTCGGTGCGTCGGTCCGGGTGGTTCTAGGTCACGCCGTGGAACACGTGGAGGTTCTGCAGGAACCGGATCCGGACACTGAGGAGCGGCTCCGCTCACTCCTCCCGCCTCCGGAGACCGGTGGCCCGGATCCGGACGAGCGACGCCGGAGGAGGTCTCGAGTCCGCCGCTGGCTCCAGCAGAACCGGGTTCCGGTGGAGGAGGATGGGAACGAACTTCGGGTCGCCCGTGTTCTGACCATCCGGTCCCCATATCGACCCGACGACTGCAGCAGCGCCAACCAGATCATCCTGGACCGGGTCCAGAGACTGCTTCGGGTCCAGCCCGACCAGGTTCCAGATGGACCCGTTCCACCTGGAACCAGTGACGGATTATAAAGGGCATTGAGACGAATCCAGAGCGGTTCTGGTTCAGTCTGGCTTTAGATGAGCCGTTTCTACCAAACAAGTTTCTGGACCACAGTGGATCTATCAGAAGCTCCTGAACAGAACCAGGTGGAAACGGGTCACGCAATCAGGTGCCTCCGATGTGCATCGCAGTTTAAATCTGAGGGCTGAAGCCCCGCCCTTTCCTGCTGGTCTCCTCCAATCAGCTGATCATGAATCAGTTTAGTTTGAACCCTTTCAAACCAAACTGACTTTCCGGTACCGTTGTGTTTCTCTGGACCTGTCAGCTAGTTGGGTTAAAAGTTCTCCAGAACCGTCCCACGGACAATGCGGTCCCGATTGATCAAATAAATCAGATTCTACCATTAATCAGAGTTTGTCTCTTTTCCTACGTCCTTACAGCGCCCCTGGTGGCGCCACCAGCCAACACCAGGCTCCGAGTTTGTTCCTGCCAGCCGGGCGCAGGTCAACATCCAAACTAGGGTTATTTTACTGCTGTATTTGACTGTTAACTGTTGCGTCCCGTATTGAGGCGATACGGGACGATTTGTTCCGTATTTCTATAAATGTCCGATAGACTCGCCCATCATCAGCACTAATAAAACAATAATGACTAAATAAAACAGGAAACATGAAGGTCAGCTAAATTGTCGTGGTGGGAGCTAAAGGCCCCCTGAACGCTTCGGACCGACGCTGTTGCCTAGAGACGGACACTACGCAGCCGCGGTGAGCTGCTATCAACCCGGGTCTTTTTCAAACCCTCAACCCGATTCTTCACCGTCCCTGGAACCAAAACCTCTTCTAAAGATACAGACGTGAGAAGGAAGACTGGAATCCCAGGCTGAACATGTCAGTGAGGACGAACACAGGCAGTTGGTCCTGGTGCTGCTGTATGAATGGATCAGGAGGAACCGCAGACCCGTTGGAGCCTAAAGAACCAGAACTCAGCATCTCTTCATCCCTCAATCACCTCCTGAGGCTGATATGGTGCAGAACATTTAGCTATGATTCAGTTTCTTTCAGTCGACTAGATTGCTTTGATTATTTGATCATCAATTATTTGCTTATAGTCGTATCAGCCGAAATAACAGCAAAATGGCCATTTAAAGAACAAATCACAGGTGACCTGGCAGGGGGCGGGGCTCAGCAGACAGGTGACCTGGCAGGGGGCGGGGCTCAGCAGACAGGTGACCTGGCAGGGGGCGGGGCTCAGCAGACAGGTGACCTGGCAGGGGGCGGGGCTCAGCAGACAGGTGACCTGGCAGGGGGCGGGGCTCAGCAGACAGGTGACCTGGCAGGGGGCGGGGCTCCGGTTCTGTCAGAGCCACTCTGGTGGTTTTACTTTATGAATGAATTAAAAATGATGACGCTGCACTTTCAGCTGCTGTATTGAGACATGATCAGACTTTCCATCTGCAGCCTGGATCTCTGGAGACATGTGGCTCTTTGGCTCCATTAATATGTTAAATCATGAAATATTGCTCTGGTTTATTGTTTCGTTCTTTTTCAAGTGTTGCCCTGGAAAGACACTGACTATCCTGGAATCAGCCTCCAAACTTAACTCCTCACTTTTATGAATATTTTAGTAAAACTCTTTACAATACCAGAATTTTCACATAACTTTTATACTTTTTGGTTTGATGACACATTGTGATTATTAAATTAGGTGTTATGATCAGTTACTCAGTACTTGAGCCGTTTCCCAAATACATTTTAACTTGTTTAAATAAACGTGTTTAAGGTGAGCTGCTCTGACTGGAGCAGAATTTTGGAGAACTATGTATGAATGGCTGCTCTCTGGATCACTGTTGTTGTTTAAAGGTTTTGTTGGCTGTAGTTGATTTTATTTGGAAGTAGTTTGACAGGAAAGTGTGTATTGAGACATGCTGCCTGCGGCCACATTGACCAAGGCCTCAATGTGTGGGTTGCGCCACCACAGCGCCCCCTCTGGATCACTTCTTAAAAACACTGCCATAGATATTGCGTATAGCTGCAGCGGCCAGACCACCCATGAACGTAGGGTGACGCCCCAACCCAACCACATGTAACAGCATCCAACCACGCCCTTCGTCTCATTTAGAAATAGAACCCGGGTCCGGTCTGAAAAACACGACAAGCAGCAGAACCAGGAGGAGGCAGGACGGATCCAAATCGGAAGCTTGGGAAATCGGTTGTGTCGAGTTTGGGTGGTTCTGTAGAACAGGACAGGTCAGCATGAAAAAGCACCAACGACCCGGACCTGATGGCAAACGGACCTGAACCCTGAGAAGCTCCTGAGCAGGTGAGTCAGACTGAGCATGCTCAGTGGGACCATGGAGGTAAATAAAGAGCGGCACCGAGTCAGAGGCAGAAACATTTATTCCCTTTGTTTACAACAACAAACAAAAACAAACATCACGTCACCAGAACCAGCATCAGTACCTCAGGTTCTGGACCAGTACCTGCAGGCTGCAGACCACAGTTCCCACAGCCACTTACGCCTCGGGTCCAATCAGTTCTCAACACGTGCGACTGGTTCTGATCCGGTTCCCACAGCTCCCAGATGAGGACCAAAAATGAAATGACCACGAACAAGCTTCCAGGACAGGAAAAAGAGACCATCTGGATCCAGTTCCAGCTTGGTTCTGACGGGTCAGAACCTGTCATGGGCCAACTCCTTGTTCATCCAATCAGCTATAGTGTTTCCAGCTCCGCCTCTTTCACAAGATGTCCAACCGCAGAGCAGGGGGCGTGTCCAGCAGGGGGCGCGTTGCTCAGAGACTCCCTCTTGTACGTCTTGGGGGGCAGTTTGGGGACGCTGTGGCGCGGCGGCACCGGGGGGCCATCTAGAGGAGGGGAGGGGAAGGGCATCTTCCTTCCTGTGGGAGTGAGCGGCGGTGAGGAAGACAATGGTGCGGGGGCAGAGCTCAGAGATGAAGAGGAGGAGGAGGGGAAGAAGGCCTGGGACAAGACTTCGCAGCGAGAGCGCCCCGGTGGGGGAGGGAGGAGGTGCAGGGGGGAACTGAGAGGCTCTCGGGGAGGCAGCAAGGGGGGGCTGTCTGGGGGAGACGAGGACAGCGACGAGTAACGAGGGGGGAGGAGCTTACAGGTGGGCTGGCGAGGAGGCACAGCGGGGGGGCTGTCCAACGCTGACTGGATCTGTAGAGGGGCGGAGTCAAGGAGGAAGGGGAGGGGCAGAAACAGGAAGGGGAGGGGCAGAAACAGGATGTTTACCGGTTGCATTGCTGACTGGTTGCGTGTTGCTGACTGGTTGCGTGTTGCTGACTGGTTGCGTGTTGCTGACTGGTTGCGTGTTGCTGACTGGTTGCGTGTTGCTGACTGGTTGCGTGTTGCTGACCGGTTGCGTGTTGCTGACTGGTTGCGTTGCTGACTGGTTGCGTTGCTGACTGGTTGCGTGTTGCTGACTGGTTGCGTGTTGCTGACTGGTTGCGTTGCTGACTGGTTGCGTGTTGCTGACCGGTTGCGTGTTGCTGACCGGTTGCGTGTTGCTGACCGGTTGCGTGTTGCTGACCGGTTGCGTGTTGCTGACCGGTTGCGTTGCTGACCGGGTGCGTTGCTGACCGGTTGCGTGTTGCTGACCGGTTGCGTGTTGCTGACCGGTTGCGTGTTGCTGACCGGTTGCGTGTTGCTGACCGGTTGCGTGTTGCTGACCGGTTGCGTGTTGCTGACCGGTTGCGTTGCTGACCGGTTGCGTTGCTGACCGGTTGCGTTGCTGACCGGTTGCGTTGCTGACCGGTTGCGTGTTGCTGACTGGTTGCGTGTTGCTGACTGGTTGCGTTGCTGACCGGTTGCGTGTTGCTGACCGGTTGCGTGTTGCTGACTGGTTGCGTTGCTGACTGGTTGCGCGTTGCTGACTGGTTGCGCGTTGCTGACTGGTTGCGTGTTGCTGACTGGTTGCGCGTTGCTGACTGGTTGCGCGTTGCTGATTGGTTGCGCGTTGCTGATTGGTTGCGCGTTGCTGATTGGTTGCGCGTTGCTGACTGGTTGCGTGTTGCTGACTGGTTGCGTGTTGCTGACTGGTTGCGTGTTGCTGACTGGTTGCGTTGCTGACTGGTTGCGTGTTGCTGACTGGTTGCGTGTTGCTGACTGGTTGCGTGTTGCTGACTGGTTGCGTTGCTGACTGGTTGCGTTGCTGACTGGTTGCGTGTTGCTGACTGGTTGCGTTGCTGACTGGTTGCGTTGCTGACTGGTTGCGTTGCTGACTGGTTGCGTGTTGCTGACTGGTTGCGTGTTGCTGACTGGTTGCGTGTTGCTGACTGGTTGCGTGTTGCTGACTGGTTGTGTGTCGCTGACTGGTTGCGTTGCTGACTGGTTGCGTTGCTGACTGGTTGTGTTGCTGACTGGTTGCGTGTTGCTGTTTGGTTGCGTGTTGCTGATTGGTTGCGTGTTGCTGACTTGTTGCGTTGCTGACTGGTTGCGTGTTGCGTGTTGCTGACTGGTTGCGTGTTGCTGACTGGTTGCGTGTTGCTGACTGGTTGCGTGTTGCTGACTGGTTGCGTGTTGCTGACTGGTTGCGTTGCTGACTGGTTGCGTTGCTGACTGGTTGCGCGTTGCTGACTGGTTGCGCGTTGCTGACTGGTTGCGCGTTGCTGATTGGTTGCGCGTTGCTGATTGGTTGCGCGTTGCTGATTGGTTGCGCGTTGCTGACTGGTTGCGTGTTGCTGACTGGTTGCGTGTTGCTGACTGGTTGCGTTGCTGATTGGTTGCGTTGCTGACTGGTTGCGTGTTGCTGACCGGTTGCGTGTTGCTGACCGGTTGCGTGTTGCTGACCGGTTGCGTGTTGCTGACCGGTTGCGTGTTGCTGACCGGTTGCGTGTTGCTGACCGGTTGCGTGTTGCTGACCGGTTGCGTGTTGCTGACCGGTTGCGTGTTGCTGACCGGTTGCGTGTTGCTGACCGGTTGCGTTGCTGACCGGTTGCGGTGGGGGTTGCTGACCGGTTGCGTGTTGCTGACCGGTTGCGTGTTGCTGACCGGTTGCGTGTTGCTGACCGGTTGCGTGTTGCTGACCGGTTGCGTTGCTGACCGGTTGCGTTGCTGACCGGTTGCGTTGCTGACCGGTTGCGTTGCTGACCGGTTGCGTTGCTGACCGGTTGCGTTGCTGACCGGTTGCGTGTTGCTGACCGGTTGCGTGTTGCTGACCGGTTGCGTGTTGCTGACCGGTTGCGTGTTGCTGACTGGTTGCGTTGCTGACTGGTTGCGTGTTGCTGACTGGTTGCGTGTTTCTGACTGGTTGCGCGTTGCTGACTGGTTGCGCGTTGCTGACTGGTTGCGCGTTGCTGACTGGTTGCGCGTTGCTGATTGGTTGCGCGTTGCTGATTGGTTGCGCGTTGCTGACTGGTTGCGCGTTGCTGACTGGTTGCGTGTTGCTGACTGGTTGCGTGTTGCTGACTGGTTGCGTGTTGCTGACTGGTTGCGTTGCTGACTGGTTGCGTGTTGCTGACTGGTTGCGTGTTGCTGACTGGTTGCGTGTTGCTGACTGGTTGCGTGTTGCTGACTGGTTGCGTTGCTGACTGGTTGCGTGTTGCTGACTGGTTGCGTTGCTGACTGGTTGCGTTGCTGACTGGTTGCGTTGCTGACTGGTTGCGTGTTGCTGACTGGTTGCGTGTTGCTGACTGGTTGCGTGTTGCTGACTGGTTGCGTGTTGCTGACTGGTTGCGTGTTGCTGACTGGTTGCGTTGCTGACTGGTTGCGTTGCTGACTGGTTGCGTGTTGCTGACTGGTTGCGTTGCTGACTGGTTGCGTTGCTGATTGGTTGCGTTGCTGACTGGTTGCGTGTTGCTGACTGGTTGCGTGTTGCTGACTGGTTGCGTGTTGCTGACTGGTTGCGTGTTGCTGACTGGTTACGCGTTGCTGACTGGTTGCGTTGCTGACTGGTTGCGTGTTGCTGACTGGTTGCGTTGCTGACTGGTTGCGTTGCTGATTGGTTGCGTTGCTGACTGGTTGCGTGTTGCTGACTGGTTGCGTGTTGCTGACTGGTTGCGTGTTGCTGACTGGTTGCGTTGCTGACTGGTTGCGTTGCTGACTGGTTGCGTTGCTGATTGGTTGCGTGTTGCTGATTGGTTGCGTGTTGCTGACTGGTTGCGTGTTGCTGACTGGTTGCGTTGCTGACTGGTTGCGTGTTGCTGACTGGTTGCGTTGCTGACTGGTTGCGTTGCTGACTGGTTGCGTGTTGCTGAATGGTTGCGTGTTGCTGACTGGTTGCGTGTTGCTGACTGGTTGCGTTGCTGATTGGTTGCGTGTTGCTGACTGGTTGCGTGTTGCTGACTTGTTGCGTTGCTGACTGGTTGCGTGTTGCTGACTGGTTGCGTTGCTGTCTGGTTGCGTGTTGCTGACTGGTTGCGTGTTGCTGACTGGTTGCGTTGCTGACTGGTTGCGTGTTGCGTGTTGCTGACTGGTTGCGTTGCTGACTGGTTGCGTGTTGCGTGTTGCTGACTGGTTGCGTGTTGCTGACTGGTTGCGTGTTGCTGACTGGTTGCGTGTTGCTGACTGGTTGCGTGTTGCTGACTGGTTGCGTTGCTGACTGGTTGCGTTGCTGACTGGTTGCGTGTTGCTGACTGGTTGCGTTGCTGATTGGTTGCGTTGCTGACCGGTTGCGTGTTGCTGACCGGTTGTGTGTTGCTGACTGGTTGCGTGTTGCTGACCGGTTGCGTGTTGCTGACCGGTTGCGTGTTGCTGACCGGTTGCGTTGCTGACCGGTTGCGTTGCTGACCGGTTGCGTGTTGCTGACCGGTTGCGTGTTGCTGACTGGTTGCGTGTTGCTGACCGGTTGCGTGTTGCTGACTGGTTGCGTGTTGCTGACCGGTTGCGTGTTGCTGACCGGTTGCGTGTTGCTGACCGGTTGCGTTGCTGACCGGTTGCGTTGCTGACCGGTTGCGTGTTGCTGACCGGTTGCGTTGCTGACCGGTTGCGTTGCTGACCGGTTGCGTGTTGCTGACTGGTTGCGTTGCTGACCGGTTGCGTGTTGCTGACCGGTTGCGTGTTGCTGACTGGTTGCGTTGCTGACTGGTTGCGTGTTGCTGTCTGGTTGCGTGTTGCTGACTGGTTGCGTGTTGCTGACTGGTTGCGTGTTGCTGACTGGTTGCGCGTTGCTGATTGGTTGCGCGTTGCTGATTGGTTGCGCGTTGCTGATTGGTTGCGCGTTGCTGACTGGTTGCGTGTTGCTGACTGGTTGCGTGTTGCTGACTGGTTGCGTGTTGCTGACTGGTTGCGTTGCTGACTGGTTGCGTGTTGCTGACTGGTTGCGTGTTGCTGACTGGTTGCGTGTTGCTGACTGGTTGCGTTGCTGACTGGTTGCGTTGCTGACTGGTTGCGGTGCTGACTGGTTGCGTTGCTGACTGGTTGCGTTTGCTGACTGGTTGCGTTGCTGACTGGTTGCGTGTTGCTGACTGGTTGCGTGTTGCTGACTGGTTGCGTGTTGCTGACTGGTTGCGTGTTGCTGACTGGTTGCGTGTTGCTGACTGGTTGCGTTGCTGACTGGTTGCGTTGCTGACTGGTTGCGTGTTGCTGACTGGTTGCGTGTTGCTGACTGGTTGCGTGTTGCTGCCTGGTTGCGTTGCTGCCTGGTTGCGTGTTGCTGACTGGTTGCGTTGCTGACTGGTTGTGTTGCTGATTGGTTGCGTGTTGCTGATTGGTTGCGTGTTGCTGACTGGTTGCGTGTTGCTGACTGGTTGCGTTGCTGACTGGTTGCGTGTTGCGTGTTGCTGACTGGTTGCGTGTTGCTGACTGGTTGCGTGTTGCTGACTGGTTGCGTGTTGCTGACTGGTTGCGTGTTGCTGACTGGTTGCGTTGCTGACTGGTTGCGTTGCTGACCGGTTGCGTGTTGCTGACCGGTTGCGTGTTGCTGACTGGTTGTGTGTTGCTGACTGGTTGCGTTGCTGACTGGTTGCGTTGCTGACTGGTTGCGTGTTGCTGACTGGTTGCGTTGCTGACTGGTTGCGTTGCTGACTGGTTGCGTTGCTGACTGGTTGCGTGTTGCTGACCGGTTGCGTGTTGCTGACTGGTTGTGTGTTGCTGACTGGTTGCGTTGCTGACTGGTTGCGTTGCTGACTGGTTGTGTTGCTGACTGGTTGCGTGTTGCTGACTGGTTGCGTGTTGCTGACTGGTTGCGTGTTGCTGACTTGTTGCGTTGCTGACTGGTTGCGTGTTGCTGACTGGTTGCGTTGCTGACTGGTTGTGTGTTGCTGACTGGTTGCGTGTTGCTGACTGGTTGTGTTGCTGAGTGGTTGCGTGTTGCTGACTGGTTGCGTTGCTGACTGGTTGTGTTGCTGACTGGTTGCGTGTTGCTGAATGGTTGCGTGTTGCTGACTGGTTGCGTGTTGCTGACTGGTTGCGTTGCTGCCTGGTTGCGTGTTGCTGACTGGTTGCGTTGCTGACTGGTTGTGTTGCTGACTGGTTGCGTGTTGCTGAATGGTTGCGTGTTGCTGACTGGTTGCGTGTTGCTGACTGGTTGCGTTGCTGACTGGTTGCGTGTTGCGTGTTGCTGACTGGTTGCGTGTTGCTGACTGGTTGCGTGTTGCTGACTGGTTGCGTGTTGCTGACTGGTTGCGTGTTGCTGACTGGTTGCGTTGCTGACTGGTTGCGTTGCTGACTGGTTGCGTGTTGCTGACTGGTTGCGTTGCTGATTGGTTGCGTTTCTGACCGGTTGCGTGTTGCTGACCGGTTGCGTGTTGCTGACCGGTTGCGTGTTGCTGACCGGTTGCGTTGCTGACCGGTTGCGTGTTGCTGACCGGTTGCGTGTTGCTGACCGGTTGCGTTGCTGACCGGTTGCGTTGCTGACCGGTTGCGTGTTGCTGACCGGTTGCGTGTTGCTGACCGGTTGCGTGGCTGGCCGGTTGCGTGGCTGACCGGTTGCGTTGCTGACCGGTGTTGCGTTGCTGACCGGTTGCGTTGCTGACCGGTTGCGTTGCTGACCGGTTGCGTTGCTGACCGGTTGCGTTGCTGACCGGTTGCGTTGCTGACCGGTTGCGTGTTGCTGACCGGTTGCGTGTTGCTGACCGGTTGCGTGTTGCTGACGGTTGCGTGTTGCTGACTGGTTGCGTTGCTGACTGGTTGCGCGTTGCTGACTGGTTGCGCGTTGCTGACTGGTTGCGCGTTGCTGACTGGTTGCGCGTTGCTGACTGGTTGCGCGTTGCTGATTGGTTGCGCGTTGCTGATTGGTTGCGTGTGGCTGTCTGGTTGCGTGTTGCTGACTGGTTGCGTGTTGCTGACTGGTTGCGTGTTGCTGACTGGTTGCGTGTTGCTGACTGGTTGCGTTGCTGACTGGTTGCGTGTTGCTGACTGGTTGCGTGTTGCTGACTGGTTGCGTGTTGCTGACTGGTTGCGTTGCTGACTGGTTGCGTTGCTGACTGGTTGCGTGTTGCTGACTGGTTGCGTTGCTGACTGGTTGCGTTGCTGACTGGTTGCGTGTTGCTGACTGGTTGCGTGTTGCTGACTGGTTGCGTGTTGCTGACTGGTTGCGTGTTGCTGACTGGTTGCGTGTTGCTGACTGGTTGCGTTGCTGACTGGTTGCGTTGCTGACTGGTTGCGTGTTGCTGTCTGGTTGCGTGTTGCTGACTGGTTGCGTGTTGCTGACTGGTTGCGTTGCTGCCTGGTTGCGTGTTGCTGACTTGTTGCGTTGCTGACTGGTTGCGTGTTGCTGACTGGTTGCGTGTTGCTGACTGGTTGCGTGTTGCTGACTGGTTGCGTGTTGCTGACTGGTTGCGTTGCTGACTGGTTGCGTGTTGCTGACTGGTTGCGTGTTGCTGACTGGTTGCGTTGCTGACTGGTTGCGTGTTGCTGACTGGTTGCGTGTTGCTGACTGGTTGCGTTGCTGACTGGTTGCGTGTTGCTGACTGGTTGCGTTGCTGACTGGTTGCGTTGCTGACTGGTTGCGTGTTGCTGACTGGTTGCGTTGCTGAGGTTGCGTTGCTGACCGGTTGCGTGTTGCTGACCGGTTGCGTGTTGCTGACCGGTTGCGTGTTGCTGACCGGTTGCGTGTTGCTGACCGGTTGCTGTTGCTGACCGGTTGCGTTGCTGACCGGTTGCGTTGCTGACCGGTTGCGTTGCTGACCGGTTGCGTGTTGCTGACCGGTTGCGTGTTGCTGACCGGTTGCGTGTTGCTGACTGGTTGCGTGTTGCTGACCGGTTGCGTGTTGCTGACCGGTTGCGTGTTGCTGACCGGTTGCGTTGCTGACCGGTTGCGTTGCTGACCGGTTGCGTTGCTGACCGGTTGCGTTGCTGACCGGTTGCGTGTTGCTGACCGGTTGCGTGTTGCTGACCGGTTGCGTGTTGCTGACCGGTTGCGTGTTGCTGACTGGTTGCGTTTGCTGACTGGTTGCGGTTGCTGACTGGTTGCGCGTTGCTGACTGGTTGCGCGTTGCTGACTGGTTGCGCGTTGCTGACTGGTTGGGTTGCTGATGGTTGCGCGTTGCTGATTGGTTGCGCGTTGCTGATTGGTTGCGCGTTGCTGATTGGTTGCGCGTTGCTGACTGGTTGCGTGTTGCTGACTGGTTGCGTGTTGCTGACTGGTTGCGTTGTTGCTGACTGGTTGCGTTGCTGACTGGGTTGCGTGTTGCTGACTGGTTGCGTGTTGCTGACTGGTTGCGTGTTGCTGGACTGGTTGCGTTTGCTGACTGGTTGCGTTGCTGACTGGTTGTGTGTTGCTGACTGGTTGCGTTGCTGACTGGTTGCGTTGCTGACTGGTTGCGTGTTGCTGACTGGTTGCGTTGTGCTGACTGTGTGGGTGTTGCTGACTGGTTGCGTGTTGCTGACTGGTTGCGTGTTGCTGACCGGTTGCCTGTTGCTGGCTGGTTGGTGTTGCTGACTGGTTGCGTGTTGCTGATGGTTGCGTGTTGCTGACTGGTTGCGTTGCTGACGGTTGCGTGCTGACTGGTTGCGTGTTGCTGACTGGTTGCGTTGCTGACTTGTTGTGTTGCTGACTGGTTGCGTGTTGCTGATGGTTGCGTGTTGCTGACTGGTTGCGTGTTGCTGACTGGTTGCGTTGCTGACTGGTTGCGTGTTGCGTGTGCGACTGGTTGCGTGTTGCTGACTGGTTTGCGTGTTGCTGACTGGGTTGCGTGTTGCTGACTGGTTGCGTGTTGCTGACTGGTTGCGTTGCTGACTGGTTGCGTGTTGCTGACTGGTTGCGTTGCTGACTGGTTGCGTTGCTGACTGGTTGCGTTGCTGACGTGGTGGTGGTTGCGTTGCTGACTGGTTGCGTGTTGCTGACCGGTTGCGTGTTGCTGACCGGTTGCGTGTTGCTGACTGGTTGCGTGTTGCTGACTGGTTGCGTTGCTGACTGGTTGCGTTGCTGACTGGGTGCGTGTTGCTGACTGGTTGCGTTGCTGACTGGTTGCGTTGCTGACTGGTTGCGTGTTGCTGACTGGTTGCGTGTTGCTGACTGGTTGCGTGTTGCTGACTGGTTGCGTTGCTGACTGGTTGCGTTGCTGACTGTTGTTGCTGGTTGTGTTGCTGACTGGTTGCGTGTTGCTGAATGGTTGCGTGTTGCTGACTGGTTGCGTGTGCTGACTGGTTGCGTTGCTGACTGGTTGCGTGTTGCTGACTGGTTGCGTTGCTGACTGGTTGTGTTGCTGACTGGTTGCGTGTTGCTGACCGGTTGCGTGTTGCTGACTGGTTGTGTGTTGCTGACTGGTTGCGTTGCTGACTGGTTGCGTTGCTGACTGGTTGCGTGTTGCTGACTGGTTGCGTGTTGCTGACTGGTTGCGTGTTGCTGCCTGGTTGCGTTGCTGCCTGGTTGCGTGTTGCTGACTGGTTGCGTTGCTGACTGGTTGTGTTGCTGACTGGTTGCGTGTTGCTGAATGGTTGCGTGTTGCTGACTGGTTGCGTGTTGCTGACTGGTTGCGTTGCTGGACTGGTTGCGTGTTGCGTGTTGCTGACTGGTTTGCGTGTTGCTGACTGGTTGCGTGTTGCTGACTGGTTGCGTGTTGCTGACTGGTTGCGTTTGCTGACTGGTTGCGTTGCTGACTGGTTGCGTGTTGCTGACTGGTTGCGTTGCTGATGGTTGCGTTGCTGACTGGTTGCGTGTTGCTGACCGGTTGCGTGTTGCTGACCGGTTGCGTGTTGCTGACCGGTTGCGTGTTGCTGACCGGTTTGCGTGTTGCTGACCGGTTGCAGTGTTGCTGACCGTTGCGTGTTGCTGACCGGTTGCGTTGCCTGACCGGTTGCGTGTTGCTGACCGGTTGCGTGTTGCTGACCGGTTGCGTGTTGCTGACTGGTTGCGTTGCTGACTGGTTGCGCGTTGCTGACTGGTTGCGCGTTGCTGACCTGGTTGCGCGTTGCCTGACTGTTGCGCGTTGCTGACTTTGCTGCTTGGTTGCGCGTTGCTGATTGGTTGCGCGTTGCTGATTGGTTGCGCGTTGCTGACTGGTTCGTGTTGCTGACTGGTTGCGTGTTGCTGACTGGTTGCGTGTTGCTGACTGGTTGCGTTGCTGACTGGTTGCGTGTGCTGACTGGTTGCGTGTTGCTGACTGGGTTGCGTGTTGCTGACTTTGGTTGCTGTTTGCGTGTTCGACTGTTGCGGTTGCGTGACTGGTTGCGTGTTGCTGACTGGTTGGTTGCTGACTGGTTGCGTTGCTGACTGGTTGCGTGTTGCTGACTGGTGGGGCGGTTGCGGCTGACTGGTTGCGTGTTGCTGACTGGTTGCGTGTTTGCCTGACTGGTTGCGTGTTGCTTGACTGGTTGCGTGTTGCTGGACTGGTTGCGTGTTGCTGGACTGGTTGCGTGCTGACTGGTTGTGTGCTGACTGGTTGCGTGTTGCTGAATGGTTGCGTGTTGCTGACTGGTTGCGTGTCTGACTGGTTGCGTTGCTGCCTGGTTGCGTGTTGCTGACTGGTTGCGTTGCCTGGTTGTGTTGCTGACTGGTTGCGTTGTGAATGGTTGCGTGTTGCTGACTGCGTGTTGCTGACTGGTTGCGTTGCTGACTGGTTGCGTGTTGCGTGTGCTGACTGGTTGCGTGTTGCTGACTGGTTGCGTGTTGCTGACTGGTTGCGTGTTGCTGACTGGTTGCGTGTTGCACTGGTTGCGTTGCTGACTGGTTTGCGTTGCTGACTGGTTGCGTGTTGCTGACGGTTGCGTT
>NC_088830.1:34491314-34504622 GCF_904066995.2 Poecilia reticulata | reverse complement strand
TGTTTTCATTACTTTCAGCTGAAGATGTTCATGTTTATGAAGTTATAGTTACGTTAGGTACCAGTCTGTCCTTGTTTTTTATATTTCAAGAATAATCATGCTTCTCAGAGTGAAGTACAGTAAATGTTGTGTCAGTAATGGACCAAAGCAAACAAGATGGCTGCAGACCTTTAAAGTTGGTCCTGTAACGCTTCAGATGGGTCAGGAATCTGGACCAGAACCACTTCAGAGGAAGACTGGGTTCAGACTCAGCATTGACACCTGCTGTCTGTGTGATGTCACTGAGTTGTGGAAGTTCTGATTGGCTCGTGAGGCCAGATGAGCTCACCTCTCCACCAGCAGGTCCAGCAGCTCCCCAGGCCGGCAGAAGGACCGGTACGTGGTCAGAAAGGTCCGGACAAAGTTTGGATCTGTGGAAACAGGAAACATGACTGAGTGGTTCTGGTTCAGAGAGTGTACCAAGGACCGGGTTCAGAGGTTCTGGAGGACCGGTTCTGAACAAGCTCCCATTGGGAGGTCCTCCTACCAGGCCTACCGACCCGTTTCCAGGCTGACCGGGTCAGGGAGGCGGATCAGTACCAGACTGGGTGGTGATGCATTTAAAGCCCAAAGGTCATTAAAGACACCCTGTCAGAAATGTTACATCAATAATTAATACGATTCCATCCATCCATCCATCCATCATCCATCCATCTTATCCGGGTCGGGTCGCAGGTCAGCATCCTCAGGAGGCCCAGACTTCCCTCTCCAGCCTCTTCCAGGTCCTCCAGGAACCCCAAGGCGTTCCCAGGCCATAGAGAGACATCGTCCCTCCAGCGTGTCCTGGGTCTCCCCTCCTCCCGGTGGGACCTGAACTCCTCACCAGGGAGGCGTCCAGGAGGCATCCTGACCAGATGGCTCCTCTGGACGTGGAGGAGCAGCGGCTCTACTCTGAGTCCCTATACAGTCCCTATGGCTATGTCTCCGGCCAGCGAACCATTCCGCCACCCAGTGGTCCTTTTTCAGACCACTTGGTCTCCTGTCCGCTCAAAAACGCACAATATGTCTATAAATAAGTGTAGGATATTATAAGGAAGTGCTGAGATCTACCGTTTTCCACCAACTATTTGCCACTTCGGCTCAGTGAGAAACGTTCAGAGGATAAAAACACGAGCAAAGCTCAGATGTCCCAGCTTTTACTAGCATGTAAACGCACCATCTACACACATCTGGGAGCAAAGCGTGAAATGAGTCAGAAATATTTGTTCACTCGGAACCGGATCTGTGTGTGAATGCAGTTTAGTGTGAACCAGGTGATGTGTGTACTTTATCAACATGTGTAGGAGAAGGTTTGTCATTTTTAAGGTTTACAAATCCAGTATTACACGCACAGATATTTTGAGACTATTTTCACTCCATACAGCTCTCTCTTCACAACGGACCAGTACAGCGCCGCTTCACGGCAGACGCTGCCCCAATCCGCATCAATGAAAATCAATCAATAATCTTCAGACGGTGAATCCAGCAGCTCGGAGAAAGCAGCGCTAAAGTCGCTAACACTTTCTGGGAGTCCAGATCTTCATCACGCTTGGCTAAACCAGAGACGGGTTAACCAAAAGAGGAAGAGGAAGGTTGGCGGTCATACTTCCGTTTTATTTGGCGCCATAGCGGATTATGCTAATCATGGTCGTTGGTTGGTCCGTCTGCGTCTCAGTCATTGGAAAGTTAAAAACGTGGAAAGTTCCGCCTGTACTCACCTGCATACAGGTGGAAGGTGAGTCTCTCGATGAGCTTCAGAACCGTCCCGGCTTTAATGACGGGGATGCCAGACTTGGACTGGACGCTGTCCTCAAACACAACGTTCTGGTCCGAGTCGGGTTCGGCGAAGCGGTACCGCTGGACCGACGGCAGCCGCATCTGCTGCTCCTCGTCCTGCAGCAGCGCCTGGTCCAGCATGCGCTCCAGCGTGCCGCGGTACTGCAGCGACACCAGCGCCGCCATCCAGCCGTTCTTTTCCTCCGCTGACTTGGCGGCGAACAGCACGCCGCCGCCGTCCTTCGGCGCCACCTCGAAGGCGTGGCGCCACTCGCCGTCCCGGTCCTCCCGGTCCACCACCCGGACCTTCCGCATCAAGAACTTCTCCTTGAGGCGGAACTCGGCGGCGGCGGCGCCGGGCAGCCGCGGCGGCGCGTGGCCCGCCTTGCAGCTGATCATCAGACCGTCGAAGAGGAAGATGTGGCGCTCGTGCTTGGCGCCGACGCGGCTCAACGGGCCCTCCATGATGAACTCGTTACAGCACTGGGCGATGTCCGTCCCCTCCCAGCCGTCGATGCTCCGCTGGACGTCCTTCATCCTCCTGATGGCCAGGTGCTTGCCCTTTACTTGCTGGCTGTGGAGCCGGCAGGCCGGCTCGCTGAGGAAGAGGAAGAGGAGACACGTCAGAGGAGGACCAGGAAGCGGGGGACCAGAGAGACATGGGGGCTCGTGGTGTAATGGATACGTTGGACATGTCCCCTTCATGTCCCACTGTCTATTCTTTTTTAGCCGTTAAACTATTTCATCGGCAGCTGACATACGGCATCGTGTTTTTCTGAGCCGTCTTTAAACTCACCATGAGTGTTTACGTGCTAACACGCTTTACTCCGCTGTACGTAGCATTTATGTCGCTCCATATTGATAATTATTGATTAGTTTGCTTTAAATATGCGAAATCCTTCCAAATTGTTGACTTTTCCTGACCTAGCTCCAGTTTTCACTCCAGCTGTTTGTTTTTCAGCAGCAGGTTGCTGGGCACCCAGAGATGCCAGCCAGCTAACGCTGCTGGTTGGATGATGACGTAGTCACACCAAACGCGGTTTGAGCGTCACGCACGTCTAGAGCAAAATGTCTGACTGGTTTTTGAAGCTGGAAACAGTTCGGTGTGAAAGCTGCTGCAGACTCCTGTACAGTTTGATCCATAAGAACTGTTTCAGAGAACAGATCAATCTTTGATCGATCTCCACCTTTGGTGAAGAAATGCACCAAAAACAACCAATCAAAGCCCGGAGGAGGAGCTTGGTGTGACAAATCACTGCTAAATGTGCTAATGACAGAAACAACTTACCACTACACCCACCGTTGTCAGTGGCTATGCTAACTAGCTTTAGCATCCATAGCAGGCTATGCTAGTTGCAGCATAGCAGAGAGCTAGGGGTTAGCTGACCTGTCCAGCTGGGCTTCACCTGTGTAGTTCTGTTTATCCAGAAAGGTTAGTCAGGGTGAGCGGTCGTCTTGCGATCGGAAGGTTGTAGGTTCGATTCCTCCTGCCTCATGTCGATGTGCCCCTGGGCCCCAAACTGCCCCCCGATCTGCGTATCGGTGTATAAATGTGTGTGTGCTTGTGAATGTGACTGTAGTGTAAAGAGCTTTGAGGGGTCAAAGTTCAGTCCCTTTACCATTTAGTAGGAAGGAAGACGTCCGGCCAGGTGTGTTCCTACCTGAGCCTCCGCTTGGCCAGACTCCTGGAGCAGATCCTCTCCAAGCTGCTCTGCAGGTTCAGCAGCGCCGTGATGGCCTGACGAAGACACTCCTTATCCTCCTCATCCTCGCTGCGCTCTTCCAGTTGCTATGGAGACAACCAGAGTCAGAGGCACCTGCACAGGTACAGCATGAGGGGCCAGCAGGACCAGAACCACGAACCAGACCTGCAGGGTTCTGGCCCAACTGGAAACCGGAGCGGGCAGAACCCACAAGATCACTGACTGGTTCTGGACCGGTTCTGACCCAGTAGCTCAGCAGAACCTAGGTCTTTGTTTTGGACCTGGGCCCATCTGCTGTTGGACCCTGAGAGAGAGCAGGTGGAGGAAAGGATGGAGGTGGAGATGGAGGAAAGGAGGGATGGAGATGGAGGAAAGGAGGGAGGTGGAGGAGAGGGGGAGGGGAGGACGGAGGTGGAGATGGAGGAAAGGAGGGATGGAGGTGGAGGAAAGGAGGGATGGAGGTGGAGGAAAGGAGGGAGGTGGAGGAAAGGAGGGAGGTGGAGGAAAGGAGGGAGGTGGAGGAGGGGGGGAGGGGAGGACGGAGGTGGAGATGGAGGAAAGGAGGGATGGAGGTGGAGGAAAGGAGGGATGGAGGTGGAGGAAAGGAGGAATGGAGGTGGAGGAAAGGATGGAGGTGGAGGTGGAGGAAAGGAGGGATGGAGGTGGAGGAAAGGAGGGATGGAGGTGGAGGAAAGGATGGAGGTGGAGATGGAGGAAAGGAGGGATGGAGGTGGAGGAAAGGAGGGAGGTGGAGGTGGAGGAAAGGAGGGATGGAGGTGGAGGAAAGGAGGGAGGTGGAGATGGAGGAAAGGAGGGATGGAGATGGAGGAAAGGAGGGAGGTGGAGGAAAGGAGGGAGGTGGAGGAGAGGGGGAGGGGAGGACGGAGGTGGAGATGGAGGACAGGAGAGATGGAGGTGGAGGAAAGGAGGGATGGAGGTGGAGGAAAGGAGGAATGGAGGTGGAGGAAAGGATGGAGGTGGAGATGGAGGAAAGGAGGGATGGAGGTGGAGGAAAGGAGGGATGGAGATGGAGGAAAGGAGGGATGGAGGTGGAGGAAAGGAGGGATGGAGGTGGAGGAAAGGAGGGATGGAGGTGGAGGAAAGGAGGGATGGAGGTGGAGGAAAGGAGGGACGGGGAGGAGGAAAGGATGGAGGTGGAGATGGAGGAAAGGAGGGATGGAGATGGAGGAAAGGAGGGATGGAGATGGAGGAAAGGAGGGATGGAGGTGGAGGAAAGGAGGGATGGAGGTGGAGGAAAGGATGGAGGTGGAGATGGAGGAAAGGAGGGATGGAGATGGAGGAAAGGAGGGATGGAGGTGGAGGAAAGGAGGGATGGAGGTGGAGGAAAGGAGGGATGGAGGTGGAGGAAAGGAGGGATGGAGGTGGAGGAAAGGAGGGAGGTGGAGATGGAGGAAAGGAGGGATGGAGATGGAGGAAAGGAGGGATGGAGGTGGAGGAAAGGAGGGATGGAGGTGGAGGAAAGGATGGAGGTGGAGATGGAGGAAAGGAGGGATGGAGGTGGAGGAAAGGATGGAGGTGGAGGTGGAGGAAAGGAGGGATGGAGGTGGAGGAAAGGAGGGAGGTGGAGATGGAGGAAAGGAGGGATGGAGGTGGAGGAAAGGAGGGATGGAGGTGGAGGAAAGGAGGGATGGAGGTGGAGGAAAGGAGGGATGGAGGTGGAGGAAAGGAGGGATGGAGGTGGAGGAAAGGAGGGATGGAGATGGAGGAAAGGAGGGATGGAGGTGGAGGAAAGGAGGGATGGAGGTGGAGGAAAGGAGGGACGGGGAGGAGAGGAGGGATGGAGGTGGAGGAAAGGAGGGACGGGGAGGAGAGGAGGGATGGAGGTGGAGGAAAGGAGGGACGGGGAGGAGAGGTGTGTGACCTTGAGTGTGTCCAGCAGGTGCAGGCAGTGGTAGACGGGGGTCAGCAGCAGCCTGGGCAGGACGTAGCGGACGGCTTCTTTAAATCCCTCACAGATGGACTGAAACAGAGGATGAAGAGGTCCATCTTCATCAGTGACATCATTTTAAACATGTATTTAAAGGGACCCTGACCCCAATAAGAGAAGAGGAAGCCACTTCTGGCTCCACAGCCGTTAGCGCCGCTAGCTCCACAGCCGTTAGCGCCGCTAGCTCCACAGCCGTTAGCGCTGCTAGCTCCACAGCCGTTAGCGCTGCTAGCTCCACAGCCGTTAGCGCCGCTAGCTCCACAGCCGTTAGCGCTGCTAGCTCCACAGCCGTTAGCGCTGCTAGCTCCACAGCCGTTAGCGCTGCTAGCTCCACAGCCGTTAGCGCTGCTAGCTCCACAGCCGTTAGCGCTGCTAGCTCCACAGCCGTTAGCGCTGCTAGCTCCACAGCCGTTAGCGCCGCTAGCTCCACAGCCGTTAGCGCTGCTAGCTCCACAGCCGTTAGCGCTGCTAGCGCTGCCCCTCTAGGCCGGTTGCAGGCTTGATAACTTGCCGGTTCCAGAGTCATGGCCGGGCTGAACTGGGGGTCCGGTTCTCTCTCATGTCAGACCTTCATCATCATTGTGGGACCTGTCAGGTGAAGTGCCCACCCAGGTGTGACCGGTCTTACCTGCAGATGGACGGAGGCTCCAGGTTTGGTCACCAAATCCAGGAAGTGATCGTGGAAGGCAGGATGCAGGACTTCCTGAGCATACGCCTCATAGGGGTCAAAGGCCAACTCCTGCCAATCAGAGGACAGATGTGGCAGCGGCTCTAGGTGAGCGGCTCCAGGTGAGCGGCTCCAGGTGAGCGGCTCCAGGTGAGCTCACCTCTGCCAGGTCCTCAAAGCAGCTGCCCACCAGTGGGTGGGGGCTGCCCTCGTCCGTCATCTCCACCGTGTCCTCCAGCAGGCCCAGCAGCTTCACCGTCACTTCCTGGATGTCCACCAGGCGGCCAAAGATGCTGTCCACGTCCTGGGGAACAGGGAACCGGGTCAGAACCGGAACCGGGTCAGAACCTGAACCTGAACCAACAGAGCCGTACCTGTGTGGAGAAGAGGGCGGGGCAGGAGGCGAAGGGCTCCCTGAACACCTTGAGCAGCAGGTGCAGCTGCCTCAGGTACTGGTGTCCGTCAGCCAGGAAGCTCCGGACCAGGTCGCAGTATCGCTGCTCCTCATTGGCCGACGGCTCCTCGTCCAGCAGCGGGAACAGACCCATGTCCTCCTCGTCCTGGTGGAACATGTCCATCAGAACCTGCAAGGTCGCCTGGAGGTTAGACCGGCCCAAAACCCCGACCCGATCTGCTGAGTCGCCGTTTCCTAGTAACCGGGTCAAATGCCAGCACCGTCTGGTGACATCATCAGGGTAAGTAAAGTACAAAACGCTCGTATTTCATTGGTCCTTTGAACACTAATTATGAATTCAGTTTTTTATGAAAATGTAGTTTTAGGAAAACCTTGAGGTTTTACACCTGCGCCCTTCGTCACCACGGATACAGCGGGACAATGGTGGGTAACCATGGCAACGGGTCAGTTTGTGCATTCAGCTTGCACATTTCCACCAGATACCTCTGTATTTTATTAACCTTGGTTTTTAAATATTTTATCACTTTTGTGTGAATCTGTTCACAACATTCAGTGATGTTCAGCTCTTCATCGTTTCTTCTGCCCAGAAACGCCGGAGTCATCGTCACTTCCTGTCTGAATGGATCAATAAATAATGAATATGGCTGCCGTCCTTCAGCATAACCAGCTCCCTCCTCTTCATCACTCCACCCAGCCGTCTTCTTCCTCCTAAACTCCTCAGTCCTTTATGTTCTTATCTAACCTTTGACCTTTGCACCACATAAACCCAACCCGAATATCAGGTCCAAGTTTCAGCTGCTCACCTTGTCGGCGCACATGGCCACAGTGATGTCCTGCTTGGTGATGTCATCATGGCGGATGTTCCTGACGTAATTCCCCGCCAGCTTCAAGATGTCTGCCGAGATATACTCCAGAACGGCGACCATGTAGACGCAGACCTGATGGTCGAGTTTATAGCCCAGCACCTCCTGCAGGGGGAGGAGGAGGAGGATGAAGAAGAGGAGGAGGATGAAGAAGACGAGGATGAAGAGCAGCATACCTTGAGCAGGGGGTGGATCTTGTCGACAGGAAGTGCCAGCGGGTTCTTCCTTTTCTTCTTCTCAATGGCGGCCAGAGCGTCGGCGATCGCCCACTTATCGATGGGGTGAGGGAAACTCCTCTGGACCCGCTCCTGAAGAGAAACGGGTCAGAACCGCTGGTTACAGTTTAGTAAAAGCTAGCGTGGCTAACATGATTACAGTTTAGTAAAAGCTAGCGTGGCTAACACGATTACAGTTTAGTAAAAGCTAGCGTGGCTAACACGATTACAGTTTAGTAAAAGCTAGCGTGGCTAACATGATTACAGTTTAGTAAAAGCTAGCGTGGCTAACACGATTACAGTTTAGTAAAAGCTAGCGTGGCTAACACGATTACAGTTTAGTAAAAGCTAGCGTGGCTAACATGATTACAGTTTAGTAAAAGCTAGCGTGGCTAACATGATTACAGTTTAGTAAAAGTTAGCGTGGCTAACATGATTACAGTTTAGTAAAAGCTAGCGTGGCTAACATGATTACAGTTTAGTAAAAGCTAGCGTGGCTAACATGATTACAGTTTAGTAAAAGCTAGCGTGGCTAACACGATTACAGTTTAGTAAAAGCTAGCGTGGCTAACACGATTACAGTTTAGTAAAAGTTAGCGTGGCTAACACGATTACAGTTTAGTAAAAAGCCTTTTCAGGTGAAATAAAATCTTTAATGTATGTCAGATTTGGTACACGTTGCATATTGATCTGTTCAGCTAACGTAAGGCTGTAACTGACAGGCTTCAGGATGTAGAAGTTGTATCGGTGCTGCCATTATGCTGTACTTGGCTAAAAGGTTTTCATAATGGATGTTTATTATTGACTTTATTTTTCATTCACTAAACACAAAGAAAGCAAAGCAATAATACTGACACCAGCAGCCGTTCAGAACTGAGGTTCTGTATCTGACAGTTTTTGGGTCGCAGACGATGTGTTTACTGCCCCCTGCTGGCCGTCCCTTTACTCTGACCTCTGACCTGGACAAAAACTTCTGCCAGGCTCTAGCTGAAGGAACCCAGCAGTGGGCCCAAACGTCTAAAAGAACCCGGTCCAGCAGGTTTAAAGAGGTTCTGGAGAACCATTCATCTGCAGGGGCCATATTGGTGATGCTCGGTTCTGGTCCGGTTCTGGCTCAGGCCATCTGGCCATTCTGAACCGGTCCCAGTACCATCAGCTCCTAGCTCTGAACTGAACCTCTCTGGAGACCGGTTGCCATGGTAACAGCCAATCAGCTGCTCTGTGAAGTCTTGACGGTGACATCACAGCTGCAAGCTGCTGATTGGCTGATTGTCATCACCACCAGACAGGAGGCAGAGGGATTGGGCAGAGCCAGAGTGAGTGAAGGAAAGGCCACACCCACTGCATGATGTCATCAGCCCTAGTTAAACCCACCATGTTACAGACAGGTGTGTGTGTGTGTGTGTGTGTGTGTGTGTGTGTGTGTGTGTGTGTGTGTGTCACCTCCACGTCCTGCACGGTGCGCGGCTGAGCCTGACACAGCATGCTGAGCAGCTGCAGGATCAGGTCCTCGATGTGCTGCAGCGCCTCCTGCTGGGACTTCAGGTTAGGATGCACCTGGTACAACACCTGTACACACACACACACACACACACACACACACACACGTTTGTTTGGCTTCCATTGCTTGTAGCTGCGGTTCATGGCTAACCAGACATGTTGCCTAACCTAATTCCCCCTCTGACCTCTGACCTCTGACCCGGCTTTGGTCCCCAAAAGGTTAGTAAATGCCGGAGCAACACAAACTTCCGGTCAGACTGGGAAGAGCTCCTGACCCGATTCATCTCCCCTCAGGAACTGGATCAGAACCGGAACTGGGCTGGTTCTGATCAGACAGATTTCTGTTTGGACCCGCTGGGTTCTGGTTCTAAAGGTAACCTGTTTCCTCTGGAGAGTCACCTGAACTCGCCCAGTTCCGCCATAACGGGCTTCATGTGGGCGGGGCCAGTTCCAACAGAGCCGCTTCCTGGTTGGTTAACCCACAGCGCCGACCCGAGGTCCAGCTGCAGAACCAGAACCAGGCAGCACCGAGATCACCTGAGGAACAGGTGACTGCTGCAGCTCTGAGGTTGCTCACTAATGAAAAGAGTCAGTGATTGGCTGGCTGGCGATGATGTCAGCAGGTGTGGAGCAAAGGTGAAGCATCAGCAGCGACCCGATCAGGAAGCCGAGGAGAAATCTGACCGTCCAGGTTCTGACCTGGACCCAGAACCACCTGAAACCGCAGCTGCTGGCTTCATGACCTCACTGTCTACCTATGTGACATCACTGGTTGTCAAGGAAACCATTCACTGAACAGTCCAGGGAGCTGACTATGGTGCAACCTGAGCGTTACCATGACAACAGAGGACGGGTCATAACCTGGACCGAGTTGGACCAGAACTCCAGGGTGTCTCTGTTGGACCTGATCTGGTCCTATCGTCTCCCTGACTGAACCGGGTCAGAGCGGTTCGGTTCGGCGGTACCTTCTCCAGGGCCGGAACCAGCAGGCCTCTCCACTTTCCGGCGTTGTCCTCGCTGAAGAAGTCGTACTGCGGCTGGGCGGCCTGCATGTCTGCGGCCCGGGCCGGCAGCTGGAGCCCCGAGGCGGGCCGGACCGGCACGGCAGGCCGGGCTACATGAAGCGAGCCCCGGATCCGGCGGGGCCGGGACGACCCTCCGAAGCGGACCCGGTCCCCGCCACCATCCTTGGCCGTCCCGCGGAGGCTTGGCTGGAAGTTAGCTCCGCGGTCTGCAGCTGGGAGTCGCTTGGTTGGTTCGGTTCGGGTCAGCGGGAGGAGCGCATGGTACCGTTAGCCTGTTAGCTCGGCGCTGCTAGCGGCGGGGATCCCCTGGTTCTCCGGGAAGGCGGCCCGCAGCTGCCGGTGTCCGCCTCTCTGGACCGGAGCGGAGACTGAGAGCAGCTGGACCGGTTCGGTGGACTCGGCTCGGTACCGTCGGGTCTCATAGACGTGGCTCCGACCATGCAGTTCCTGCTCTGGGTGTGAAAGCCTGACCGGGTCTGGGTCTGGCTGCGGGGCCCGGCGGGCGGACACTCGCCGACCAAACGGCGGCGGTTGTTGTCACTGTGGCGGTGCCGTACACGGTGCTGACCTGCGCATGCGCTGTCTGCAGATCAATGACGTATATTGGCGGGGTCACCGACGAAGGGAGCGCGCGGCCGGCCGCGGTACTGCAGCGAGGGCGGCTGCGTGTCGGAGCCTCGGTTCGTTTGGTACCGAGCTGCGGGTCCCAGTCTTCATCCCTGATTCGGTGTTAAATACAGTAAAGTTTTAGTCCAAATGTTTCATCTCAGACCTGCTCATTTTAGAAAGTACCAAGGTTATGGATATTATCCAAGGATTTAAATGTTCCCCTTAATTCTCTACAGGACCACATGGGCCAGTTTTGGCCCCCAGGCCTCGAGTTTAACACCTGCTGCAACCATAGATCTTCATCAAACTGGAACAATCTGACCCGTGGTCAGTATCCAGGCCTCACAGGTTCTTTTCCATCAGGTCTCTGGATGTAGCAGGTGTTTCAGCAGGTGTTTCAACTGGTCTTGGCGTCAGACGGTTCACCAGTCAGAGAGGAAGAGTCGGTGCTCATCATCCTCACAGCCGCTTCTAGAAACCACACTGCCTTCACACGTCTGCAGGCCCAATGGGGAAACAACCCGACCTTCTGTAACGCCGCCATGAGCAACTGGAAGACGCAAAAGCAATGTGACAGAAGAACTGGGTCAGAGGGCATCTGAAGGTCAGAGGCCGTTACTCACATTTTAACTGTAAGAAACAAAGACATGAAGCCACATGGAGGCGTTACATCGTTTATTTACAGTTAAATCTCAGAATGACATCAGCAGATAGAGAGCAACTCCAGAACCCAGAGGGGGGCAGCAGAACCCAGCGGGGGGCAGCAGAACCCAGAGGGGGGCAGCAGAACCCAGCGGGGGGCAGCAGAACCCAGAGGGGGGCAGCAGAACCCAGCGGGGGGCAGCAGAACCCAGAGGGGGGCAGCAGAACCCAGCAGGTGGCAGCAGAACCCAGCGGGGGGCAGCAGGACCCAGAGGGGGGCAGCAGAACCCAGAGGGGGGCAGCAGAACCCAGAGGGGGGCAGCAGAACCCAGCAGGTGGCAGCAGAACCCAGTGGGGGGCAGCAGAACCCAGCGGGGGGCAGCAGAACCCAGCGGGGGGCAGCAGGAGGGGGGCTCTCGAGGTGTTATTAGCACAAGGTTCTGTAAGGAATCGGCTGCGGCTGACGTTAACAGATCAGAGTCTCTGGGCAACGAGGACAGAAACCTGGACGGCTCTGACAGACTTGAGGCATCTGGTTCTGATCCAGGACTTCCTGACCCAGCTCCACAGGAACAGAACTGGAGGGGTATACCGGGTTCTGATGAAGTTCCATCTGGGAAAACAGCTGGATCCAGACTCGGGTTCTGGAGCGGGTTCTGCCATGGATCAGGCAGAACCAGGGAGGTCAGTGGATTGGACCTGGTTCTGTTTTTTCTGACCCATAAACTCTCTGACCTGGAAACGGGTTCGGTCCAGTTGGTCCTGTACGGTTTGTGGCTCAGTAGCTGAATGATCAGAACATTTACAGTATTTACATCCAGGCTGTGGTCCAAAGTTCACAGAACCAATCTCCAACCAGAACCAACCAACCCATTGATCCGGTTAGGTCCTTCAGGTTGGACTGATGGAACCGGACCCGAGCAGCAGAATTCTGGACAGGAGCAGCTGAGTTTCAGGTCCGTTCTGCAGGTCCGGTTCTTAAGCAATCAATGGCCCAATTCGTCCTACAGACGGAAACTTCTGAGCGCGCTCACTAGAGACGTTTGTTTCATCCAATCAGATGATCACTTGAAGTCACCTGACCTCACCTGGTGCAGAAACACCTGGAATCCACAAATTTATCCAGCTGAGAGACGAGTCCAGAGCCGTTAATGAGTTGAGTTAACGAGTCCAGAGACGTTAACGAGTCCAGAGACGTTAACCAGTCGAGTTAACGAGTCCAGAGACGTTAATGAGTTGAGTTAACGAGTCCAGAGACGTTAACGAGTCCAGAGACGTTAACGAGTCCAGAGCCGTTAATGAGTCGAGTTAACGAGTCCAGAGACGTTAACCAGTCGAGTTAACGAGTCCAGAGACGTTAACGAGTCCAGAGACGTTAACCAGTCGAGTTAACGAGTCCAGAGCCGTTAACGAGTCCAGAGACGTTAACCAGTCGAGTTAACGAGTCCAGAGACGTTAACGAGTCGAGCTAACGAGTCCAGAGACGTTAACGAGTCGAGTTAACGAGTCCAGAGACGTTAATGAGTCCAGAGACGTTAACCAGTCGAGTTAACGAGTCCAGAGACGTTAACGAGTCCAGAGACGTTAACCAGTCGAGTTAACGAGTCCAGAGATGTTAACGAGTTGAGTTAACGAGTCCAGAGACGTTAACGAGTCGAGTTAACGAGTCCAGAGACGTTAATGAGTCCAGAGACGTTAACGAGTCAAGCTAACGAGTCCAGAGACGTTAACGAGTCGAGCTAACGAGTCCAGAGACGTTAACGAGTCGAGTTAACGAGTCCAGAGACGTTAACGAGTCGAGTTAACGAGTCCAGAGACGTTAACGAGTCGAGTTAACGAGTCCAGAGACGTTAATGAGTCCAGAGACGTTAACCAGTCGAGTTAACGAGTCCAGAGACGTTAACGAGTCCAGAGACGTTAACCAGTC
>NC_088830.1:34478814-34486314 GCF_904066995.2 Poecilia reticulata | reverse complement strand
CTCTCCAGGTACCCGGGCCCCCCCCCCCCACAGTCCAGAACCATGACTGTCAGGTTAACTGGTCTGTCTGATTACAGATCCTCCAACACAAACTTGTAGCGTTTCTGTCATATTTTTGAATCTTATTCTTAATTTCCAGTCTGTGGGTGATCTTAAAACCTTTTTCACAAATCTCCCATTCCCCATCTTCAACAACAATATTCATTTCTAGTTCCCACTTTTGCTTTATATCTGTAGGATTATCAGAGACATATATCTATAGGTGTTTAATTAGATATAATCTTCCTCTCATTATTTTCCTCCACACGTTTTATCAAAGTTTTCTAAAGGTAAAGTATTTTGTTTCAAACCATTTTTAGTGTGATAAAAGATAACCCCTTAATTGTAAGTACTGACATGTTTAGAGCATAAACCACGTTTAGCTGTTTAAATGACTTCATTTAGGGTGAATAACTGATTCATTCTTATTAACCCTTTCTGTGCCCATCTCAGAACCCGCATCCAGTTTGGAAGTCAGTGATCTTGGCTATTTTTATTATGCGTCATATTGTTAAAGGTGCTCCTACTTCCTTCCTCACTGGAGACCAAACTGTACGTACAATTAATCCACTCATTTTCAAGTTTTTAATAAAAAACAGAAATCCCCTCCATTAATGGCATGGCTTCCAGAGGAACCAGGGGTCATGCGTTGATCTGAACCGATCCAGTTCGTCTCCCCATCCTGCACCAGCCACTCGACCACAACACCCAGTCAGGCTATGCAGACCAAGGCACCTTTTTCTCTTGGGCTTAATAATAATTTCTGTCTGATTCTTGGTTTCCTCCTTTGCCAAATGAAATTATTAATAATTTTATCCAAAGTTTTAAAAGTGGGGGCAGGTATCCAAATAGGTAGTGCCTGAAATAGATACACGAATCGTGGGAGTAAATTCATTCTCACCGTTTCTATTCTGCCCAAAAGGGACAGAGGAAGAATCTCCCATCTATCCAGGTCTGATTTATTCGTGTGATTAATCTACCATAACTCCCATTAAATGGTTGTGAGGTTTGTGGTGTAATCACCACACCTAAATATTTGAATCCCCTCTTGGACCAATTAAAAGTGACCTCTTTATCTAAGCCTGTAGGCCATTTGCCCACCACCATCATAGCTTCAGCCGTGGTTTCATTACAGCCTGAGATTCTCCCAACTCTTTTAAACTGGCCATAAGCCTGGGGACTGAGCTCGGAGGGTTAGAAATACAGAATAATGTCATCCGCATACAATGAGACTTTATGGGTGACTCCTGCTGCTGTTACTCCATGGATTCAGGGTCTGACCGCATCCTTTCTGCCAGGGGCTGGATACTAATCATCCCTGCCTAGTTCCTCTTTTTAAATGTGGGTCCAGAATATACTCACTAATCACTAATAATGTTCAAATCACAGCAGAGCAAACTTATTGGTCAGTAGGACGAGCAACTTATGGGGTCTTTGCCTTCTTTGGGAATTATAGATAAATGATAATGTATCTATAATTCTTATAATTATAGATAATATTGCTGCTGACCAAGACTCTGGGGGCCCAAACACCAAACTCGTATCTAAGCAACATCTGAGTTTAACTTCTACGGGTCTCAACAGGTTGTTTACAGAGAAAAACACTTTTGTTAATCATTGCTACATATTACTCATTTTTGATGGTGCAGATTGAACACACACAAAAAAACACATTTTACTGTAACTTTGCTGACCCCCGAATTTGCTCTTAAAAAACGTCCCTTTTTACGTTCCCCCTCAATAACGAACTGGGCTTTCGGCCCTTGGCTGCATTGATATGGCCATGATTCACGGAGCTCCGTCTCCCTGCAATAGTCCGACACCAGGGTTTCCCCGACCGTATTATAAACCTGGAGCCTACATGAGCCCACAGGAACCTACAGGAGCCTACAGGAGCCTACAGGAGCCTACAGGAGCCTACATGAGCCTACAGGAGCCTACAGGAACCTACATGAGCCTACAGGAGCCTACAGGAGCCTACATGAGCCTACAGGAGCCTACATGAGCCTACAGGAGCCTACAGGAGCCTACAGGAGCCTACATGAGCCTACAGGAGCCTACAGGAACCTACAGGAACCTACATGAGCCTACAGGAACCTACAGGAACCTACATGAGCCTACAGGAACCTACAGGAACCTACAGGAGCCTACATGAGCCTACATGAGCCTACAGGAACCTACATGAGCCTACAGGAGCCTACATGAGCCTACATGAGCCTACAGGAACCTACAGGAACCTACATGAGCCTACAGGAACCTACAGGAACCTACATGAGCCTACATGAGCCTACATGAGCCTACATGAGCCTACAGGAGCCTACAGGAGCCTACAGGAGCCTACAGGAGCCTACATGAGCCTACAGGAACCTACAGGAACCTACATGAGCCTACAGGAACCTACAGGAGCCTACATGAGCCTACATGAGCCTACAGGAACCTACATGAGCCTACAGGAGCCTACATGAGCCTACATGAGCCTACAGGAACCTACAGGAACCTACATGAGCCTACAGGAACCTACAGGAACCTACATGAGCCTACATGAGCCTACATGAGCCTACATGAGGCTACAGGAGCCTACAGGAGCCTACAGGAGCCTACAGGAGCCTACAGGAACCTACAGGAACCTACAGGAGCCTACAGGAACCTACATGAGGCTACAGGAGCCTACAGGAACCTACATGAGCCTACAGGAACCTACATGAGCCTACAGGAGCCCACTGTATGTGTGTGTGTGTGTGTGTGTGTGTGTGTGTGTGTGTGTGTGTGTGTGTGTGTGTGTGTGTGCTTACGCAGCAGGTGCCACTCGTCCTGCTGGATGGTCCTGGTCAGGTTCAGAGGGATGTTCCTTAATCTGATTGGCTGAGAGAAGTGGTACTTCACAGCCGTGCAGCGATCAGCGATACCTGCAGACACACAGGTGAGACACACCTGTGATGATTTCATCAACCAGAAGCTCCCTGATAGCCTGTCAGCCTTCAGGGTCAGAGTGGCAGGTGCATCATGGGAAATGTAGTGATGCGGCGTGGCTCTAACGTGATTATTGGAGGCTGATGTAATCTGTGGATCTGGTTCCGCTAGTTCTGGAGCGGGTCAGAGCGTTTGGTAGGACCCAGTCTGCTGGTCTCAGGTCAGCAGAACCCTGGTTCTGATCCGTCCTGGCCCGCCGCTGTTGGATCGGGTCAGAGCTCAGCTTTATCCAGCTGCACGTCTTCAACACCTGGACTGGAACTGGAACCCAGATGGTTCTGGAACCTGCGTCTGGACCGCTCTGTGGGCTGGATGTTCTTCAAAACGTTCTACAGGAGTTTGACCGGGATCAGATCCAGAACCAGAACAACCCATCCAACCAGAGGAACCGCTAGGAAAGCTGCAGGTAGTGGGTCCAGAACCAGCAGAACCAGAAGATCCAGAACCCGCTCTCAACACCATGGACAGGTTGCCAGTCCTCCCAGTTCACTGGTACCGGCAGGTATTGGGTTGAGCTCAAACTGAGCTTCTTCTCACTCAGTTCAATTTCAACACAGATTAATGAGCTCATGACATCATCAGGTGACCTTTGACGTCCTCGCGATCATCTTTCTGTTCTATCACCTCCTGTGACGTCATCAGGGGGTCACAGGAAGCTCAGGTGTCTGAACGGAACATCCGCAGCAGAAGATCACGTGATTAACCATCCATCCTTCATCCGTGGTGCATTTATCAGTGTGTGTGTGTGTGTGTGTGTGTGTGTGTGTGTGTGTGTGTGTGTGGTTCACGCACCCCGGTCGATCAGCTTGTCGATGTCCGGGTCCAGTCCCTTGAAGTAGCACTTCCTCCAGAGGCCGGAGTGCGTGGAGAACAGCGGCCTGCCGCACTCCGTCTCCAGGATGCCCATCCCCAGGATGGCCCGCCAGTTCTCCAGCAGCTCCTCCTCCCTGCTGCCCACATGCACGGGCTTCATCAGCGCCACGTCCCGCTGCCGGGCCGCGGCGCCGCCGGTGTCCACCAGCGGCAGGTGGTAGATGGGCATCTCCCGGTTCTTCTGGTCGTTGGAGTCGGAACCGTCGCAGTTCTGCTTGTGCCTGCGGGTGTCGGTCTGGTACCAGTGGTCGGTGGAGATGGCGGTGACCAGCAGCAGCAGGGACAGCGAGCTGAGCGCCAGGCTCACCGCGGACACCTTCACCGTGATGGGCCGCGCTCTCTCCATGGCCGGGAGTTGGACCGAACCGGCGGCGGTTCTGCTTTCTGCGCGGGTTCCGTTACTGGACATGCTGAGCTGCCATCCTCCTCCTCCATCAGCTGTTCCCGGTTTGCCCTGGAGAGCGCGTTGTCATGCCGACTGGCCTCTGAGCTGCGTCAAGGTGCGTGCAGGTGGGCTGCTGCACCGGAAGCCGGCCCTTCACAATAAAATTCCAACGACATTATTGTTCTAGAAGCTGCCAGTCACTCCCTTGCTGCTGGCATCAAAGAACCGAAGTGAACTTTGACCTACACCTGTCCAGGTGATGCTGCAACACCGTTTGACGTCATCAACAGGTTCTAACCACCTGCTGGTTCTGAGTCCAGTCCAACAGAACCGAGAGTCCCTCTGATTAAGTATCATCATGTTCAGTTAATTATTCAGATGATTTAATTCTTTAAAGAGGAAAACAGCCATATTTTCAGAGACAGCGCCGCCCTGCTGGATTAACTCATCAAGTTTCATACTAAACGTGTTTAACTCAGCAATAATCAAAGTTAGCTTTTTAGAAATGAGATTTAATCTCCACATCCACCATAAACCCAGTTATAAATCATTAAGCTCCGTCTGAACGTCCAGCCTTCTCACCTGGTCAGGTGTTTCAGAAGCAGCAGGTACCAGACCCGGTAGAATCAGTCTGGATCTCCAACCTGCAGCTGGTTTCCATGGTTACCGCAGCACTGAGACCGGCCTAGTCAAAGCCCTAGTTTAGCCATATAAACACAGACGGTGGAAGAACCACAGAACTGGTTCTGGTTCTGATCATGTTACTGAACCGACTGGAGAACTGGGTCGGACTCTCCAGTCCAGAACTCCACTGTTTCCAGTCCGACCTGAAGAACCGGGATTTCTGTTTCAATAGGAAACGTCTCATCCAGAGGTCAGAGGTCACGTGTGGGGTTCCCCAAGGCTCCGTCCTCTGATTATATATCTATAATCTCCCACTGGCTCAAGTTACAGCAGGAAGCAAGATCAGTTACCATGGCGACGCAGACGATACACAGCTCCACGTTATGATGTCACCAGGTGACCTTTGACCCCATCTATAACTGAACAGAGATCAGAGACCAGGAAGATCTACATCACCTAGTTCTACATTCCTTCTCTGGTCGTCAGTAAATGGCTGAACGGAGTAAAGATCTGCTGGGTCTGGATCAGAACCAGAACCAAACATGGAGACGCGGCTTTCAGCTTCTATGCACCACAGATCTGGAACAGCCGAAACGCTGAGCCCCTTTAAACGACGTGTTGCTGAAATGTGATCTACAAACTACTGAATATTCAGCTCCAAACTATTCAGTTATCTCAGCGCTAAACGTTTAGCCAAAATGGACATTTACTTTGAAATAGGTGGAGGGAGGAGGACTTTCAAAATAAAGGCCTGCTGGTGAGATGCTGAAGCATCTCGACTCGTTCTGTTTACAACTGAACGACGATGATGAAACACGGCGGTTTATGAAGACCCAGCTTTTATTTTGGTGGTCCACGTCCGGTTATCAGCAAGTGAATTAGTGTCAATCTAGATATTTGGCTCAGAGATAAATATGGTTACCACAGGCACCTTAATGAGCAGGAGATGTAATCCAGTGGTTTTATTTTGAAATTCGGCTGTGAAGGAAACTCCAGATTAGCGCTGAGTCTGCAGATCAATGGGGGGATTAGCGGGTGGGGGGTCGGGGTGTGTTTTCCTGTTGGAGAGAGTCAGGGTCATGTGCTTCGACTGGACTCATCTTCGTCCTTGTCAGCTTTATCTTGTTTCCGTGGCGACCTGGTGACTGAGGCCTCCTGGGAAATCTCAGGTGGATGCTGCTGCCGTCGTCCCAGGAAGAAAATAAAAGCTTTGAGAGCGATCAATAATTCAGGAGCGTCCCTGCTGGCCTCTGCTGCTTCCTGTAACTCAACACCAAACCCAACCAGATAAAACAGAACTGACAGGAGCCTCAGGAACAGGAAGTGAGGAGAAAACCCCACACTCTCCAAAATAAAACAGGAAGCTACTAAAAGCAGAAGGCTTTGAAAGGAGGAAGCTCCACTGGACTCAGCGCCGCCAGAAACCTTGGGCCCCAGGACAAAACAATAAACTGGAGGCCCCCTGCTGTTACAGTCTCTTGTAACAGGCTTGAAAAGGTTTTTCTTCCTTTGATACTAGCAAGTTTACTGCTAATGGGTTTTAGATGCATTAGTCCCCATGCTGCATGCAAAGAGGTGCTTTTTATATCACTGAGTCAGCAGCAACGAGCAAAACACACATGAAGCAATCCAGACTTCTAAACATGCTAGTAGCTGCATTTTATTCAGGCTGCAGTTTAATAAAATATGTTTCTCCATATTTGTTACAGCTGTCACCATGTAGCAGTTTGTTATGAGACAGATAATCTGAAAACAATCAATCTCCTCCATCTGCTTCCTGAATTACTGGTTAAAGTGATGCACCGTTCTGACCAAAACAACCAATCAGAACCAGGAGGAGGGTCTTAGTGCTGTCAATCATCCTCATTCACTCACTGCTAAATGTGCTAATGGTGGAGAAACAACTAATCATTACAGGAAACCGTTTATCTGCCATCATTGGTAGCTATGCTAACTAAACTTAGCATTCAGTTTGAATCTGCACAGCTCTGTGCTATGCTAGCTGCAGCACAGCTCTATGCTATGCTAGCTGCAGCACAGCTCTGTGCTATGCTAGCTGCGCTCTGTGCTATGCTAGCTGCAGCACAGCTCTGTGCTAAGCTAACTGCAGCACAGCGCTGTGCTATGCTAGCTGCAGCACAGCTCTGTGCTATGCTAGCTGCAGCACAGCTCTGTGCTATGCTAGCTGCAGCACAGCTCTGTGCTATGCTAGCTGCAGCACAATTCTGTGCTATGCTAGCTGCAGCATGGCTCTGTGCTATGCTAGCTGCAGCACAGCCAGCTCTGTGCTATGCTAGCTGCAGAACAGCACAAATCAAGGGGGAGGAAGGATGAGCAGCACCACATGAGATTGTGATTGACAGCACTATAACTCTCCTGCCTCTGATTGGTTGTTTCTAGCACTGAGAGAAGGCAGAGGAAATAGATTTTTTACAGATTACCTCTCATATCATACTGTCACAACATGATGACAGTTTTAACAAATATGTGTAAAAAATGTTTATATAAAATACTGCAGCTTTAATTTCACTCAGGAGGGACGTGGCAACAGATATCTGGAATTTAAATGCAAGCCCAGGTAAAACTGTGTGGACTGGCTGCAGTCCACA